>NC_056747.1:982260179-982520179 GCF_019279795.1 Protopterus annectens
TCTCTGGTGGTTTCTTGTTTCTTCAGCTTTTTAGTCCAGAGCATCTTTAGATGATATTTGTGCAGCTGCAACTTTGGCTAATCCCCAACCTTTCATTGCTATTTACAAGTTGGATTTGATTTCCAGGAAAAGAGTGACCTTTGGCTCAACAGTGCTCTTGAATATCCTTCCATAAAGGGCCTTCCACAGTAGCTGGGGACTGTGTCCCGTCAAGTGAGGAATGAATAAAAATGACAACATCAGATAAAAAAAGTTACGTAGTCCCTATAACATTCCATCTGTGTTGTCCATTTTTATTCTTCCTCAACTCCCAGCCCACCTACCCCCTACTTTTTTGCTTCTGGAGGGATCTAAGAGTTGTACAGGAACCTCTGTTCCTTGTTTGAGCTCCAGATTCCTGTTTTCTTTTCTATCTCCTTATTTTCTGTAATAGGTTGTCCTTTTATATATAGGGGCAGCAAGCTCGAGCTGAGGTACATTAGGTTGGTATGGCATTATGGGTAAATGGAGGAGCTTAAGAGCTCTGTGATCTGATGATCTGGTAGAAGCGGCTGATTCAGATCTGAGTCTCAGATCCGAATCCATCAGTTGAGGAAGAATGAAAATAGACAACACAGATGGAATGTTATTGTGAGTACATAACTTTTTTTCCACATAATATATGTAACAAATGTTTTAGGAAAATATGCTCGGCAGACAGGAGATTTATTAGGAAAAAAAGTTAAATAGTTTAGCTTGGGAATTTGTATTTATTTATCCTTTGTTGACAGGCTTAGTCCCACTAAGCTAGTAGCCTCTTTTCAGGGGAGACCAAAGGTAGTATTTATACTACAAGGGGAAATTTGGTGAGGGCGTCAGGGAACTTCCCCTATTCCTTTTGTTTTGGGGGGGGGCATTTTTGATGATGCACTTCTTCTTCTGTTCCTAGCACAGATGCAGTTTGGAGAAGCTGTGCAGTAATGGAGGGAGACTGTTTTGTTGGTGACAACAGTGTGGTTTTGTCAGCTGGACAGAAAACTGTTGAAAAGTGAGTGGCTAGCGCAAATATTCAAGTGTTTAGCTGACTTTAAACCTTATGCTTCTGAAGACATAACTGAAATTGTTTCTAGAGGTTTGCCTGATGATAAATTGGTTGGTTGGTTGGTTGGTTGGTTGGTTGGTTGGCTGGCTGGCTGGTTGGTTTACTGAACAGAGGTAATCCTGGAGAAGATTGAGATTTTGAGACTGGATATGAGGGAAAAGATTTTCAGAATAGATAGTGAGTTGGGATGTAAAAAAATTAATTGTGAATTAGCTGGGCAGAAAGTTCCAAGCGGACGCATTCTGGAAAATTGTAGGCTGATGCAGTTGGAGGAACAAAAGGTACTGTAAACTTTATTAAAAGGAAAATAAAGGTTTATTGCTTTTATAAGAAATAAGCAATAATATATGTTTTGTGTGGGACAATTTAGAGTTACTTTTGGATTTTGAGCAAAAGACATCAGAACCTTGATTTATTTTGGGAAAGAGACATTATTTCATTTAACATTTGAGACTGAAGACTTAATGGAAAGATGTCTGTTTAATTGTGAAAAAAAAGACAGTTACCCGTAGAATGAGTTTATATTTTCTGGGCAAGGGACTCAATACAAAAGTTTGTTTGATGTTGTACTGATGAAACTGAGCTAAAAACATCTTAAAAGTTATTTTTCATTTATGTGCTATTCAGTGTCTGATATTGTGAAAGTTAAAGATTAAAGGGTATTTGGAATGGAGAGTGGGAAGTGTTTTGTTTTTAACATGAAAAAGATGTGATAAAGCATTAATCAAGTTTTATATATGTAAATGGTAATAGAAGAACAACTAGATGCATGGGGCAGCCAAAAACTTGTTTTTTTTTTGGGGGGGGGGGTTTAGTCATGTGATAAATGAGTGTACAAAAATAAGATGTAATAAATGTGGGGAGGAACGGCTATATGATGAGTATATGTAAAAAAAGACTGTAGAATATGTGAAAATGAAGGGTATTTTGGTTTGATTGAAAAAAGAATAAGCAAGATAATGTTGAGCATGATGTTGAGGGAAGTACTGTAATGTTCGAAAGCAATAGGGGAAAGGGGGAAAGTATTAATGAAAAAGAAGATGAAGTAAGATATGGCTTCAATAAACATATTTTCTGATGATGAAGACAACTGTACTGAGAGTGAAAATGAAAGTGATAAGTCAGATGTTTGTGTAGGGAGTGTAAAGGATATTAGGAAAACAAATTTGATAGGTGCTAGGGTAAGTGTAAAGAAAAGAAAGAAGATTTAAAAATATATACCAAATATTAAAATAAAAGGCAAGGACTAGTTTAAGATATGTTTTAGTTAATAAAAATAGTGAAAAATCTGATTCTGAGGATCAAGGAATATTTGTAAATAAACTCAGATATATATTCAGCTGGTAAAAGAAAACATTTAAAATATTTCCCTTAAACTTTAAAATAAGAAAATGTGAACAGTGTTACTAATATTGCAAGAAGGACAGGGATACTGAAATGGTGTGCTAAATGTGATGTACATATTATTGTTGTTAAATATGTAAGATTCCTGACAAGTGAAAAAATATTGCAAACAGAAAAAGTGTGGGGTAGAAAATAATATGGAATTTAGGAAGTGAACTTTGTTCTGGAGTGACTGACTTTATTGTGTAGAAAAGTAGTAAAATATTAGATGCAGAGTGAATAAGGATGGGAAAGTTAACTGTTGTGGATATGAGGTAGAGAGAATATGTTTACAGAATTATAGCATTGTATACATTAATGCATTGTTGCATATACAAATGGCAAGGAAAGAAAATCTGTTCCATCAAATATTAGATTATGTTGTGGTTAACTTGAAAATTATTATTGTAGGGGACTGTAACTGTAATTTAAGTAGAAAATGTAAAAAGAAAGGGAAAGATATAAAAAAGAAGCGATAGAATGCGGTAAGTTGGTTGTATGGAATAAAAACTAATGGACTTATAGAAGAGTGGCAATTGCATCTGAAATTGATTATTTTGTGCTACTGGAAGGTTTAGGTGTGGCAGATGGTGATATTAAACCATATGGATGGAGGTAATTGAAGAACGGGACTATATTAAAATAGGAAAGGGAATAAAAAGAATAAATGAGAAATTATGGGATGCATTTGCAGAGTGGTAAGCATTGCAGTTATGGAGGGATCATGTAACAATGAGAGACTTTTATAAAACTTGGTCTGAATTGTAGATTGCATTTAAAAAGAAGTATAAAAAGTGATCTGATATGGTTTGATGTCAGTTTTCATTCATCCTCAGCGTATGGGACTCAGCCACTATTTCAACTCATGGATGCCTACAAACTCTCAAGCTGCCCACTACCCATGATGCTCTAGTCCCTATTTCCCTCAGATCTCATTTGCCGCTCTTTGTATCCAGACGTGGTTGTTGACTGCTCTCGAGTTTATTTTCAAAAATCAGATAAGGCTTTAGAAAATCTCTTTTTCCTATTAGTGTTTCCCTTTTCTGAGATTTTCGTCCTGTTCTATTGCTGTGTTTTTCTATCTCTTTTTTGGTGGTTCGCTGTTTGTTTTCCCTCCCTATCCTCTATTAAAAAAAAAACAAAAAATCTATGTACTCTAATCTAGAAAACTTTTTCCCTTTTGTAATTATTTTCTCTTGCTTAGCAAGTGTGTGTGTGAGTGAGTCCATGAGTGACAGTTATTTTACATCTGTCATTTCTCGTGACTGTCGAAAGTTTTTTGTCTCTGTAAAATATGTCGTAGAAAGGGTTTACAAAGTGCACCAAATGCTGGCACAAGATGCCTTTTTCTGATGGGCATTCCTTGTGCTTGTACTGCTTAGGTCTGAAACACCTTAACAAGCAGTGTGATATCTGTGAGGCCTTCAATCCTAGAGCTCTCACAGAAAGGAAAAATTAGTTGATTCCTAAAGGGATGTTTCCCTCTGCTTTCTCACAAACCATCTCTGGACACCAGTCATCTACTTCTTCTAAACTGAGAGACCATACAAAGAGATCCAGATCTGCAGAGGCTCCATCCTCCTCAAGAACTGAAGAGGAAAGTGCTTAGGTCAGATCCGACTTCACTGATGCCTCATAAGTCTTTGGCTTTGATGAAAATTGTATCCCTGGATCCAAGACAAGGACTTTTTTTGGACAGATCTGAAGCCCCTTCCTTAGATGATCTACTCACCAGTACTGGATCCAGTACCATTTAGTGTACCCTCTCCCTTTCTGGAGAGGCGCTCTAGACCTTCGTCTATTGTGTCTTCATGCTCTTCCAAAATTTTGACTGAGGCGGATGTGGCTAGTACAGTTTCTACTCCATTGGATCAGGGACTTCCATCAGTGTCCACATCTCCTACTCTGATTCTACAAAAGGGGATCTAGTTTGCCAGTTATCAAGGATCAGTTCATTGGCTCTGAACTCTCTGGTACTCTGTCAGGAAAGGTGTCTGACGAGGTTAATGACAAGGTAGCCTCACAGTTAGTGACCCTGGAATTGATTTCTAATTTGTCCATGAGGTTGATTTCACATGCAACCGAAGGGGTGGCCAGAGCTGTGGGTTCAGGCATTGTTATGAGACGTCACGCCTGGTTGCGCCCTGGTGACTTTGCGGATGCCTTCAAGTCTTCCTTCCTTAACGCTCCAGTTGAAGCATCCTTCCTGTTCGGCCCTAAAGTGATGGACACATTAGCCAGGTGTGAGTAGGATGTTAAGACCCTGTCTGCGGTTGGTGTATGTTTCTCCACCCCTAAGCGTCCTTTTACCAGGAACAAGAGAAGTAGGAAATTGTGGCACAAAATATCGTGACACACGTGGCGAGCTTACCCCCAGAGGCAGAGGGGGCAACTCTTCCAGAAGGCACCCATACAGTGGCAGAAAGTCCCAATCCGTAGGGGCAGAGCTGTGCTTTTCTCCTGGGCAGTCTTTTCAACGCTCCTGAAGAGCGGCTCGATTGTTTTCCTCTGCAAGCAGTCAGGGGACGTCTCTCTCTGCACCCCGTTGCCTAGCTGTCTATAACCACAGACTCTTGTGTGCAAAGGATAATTTCCAGAGGCTACAAAATCCCTTTCGACTCTTAACCAAAACCCCCAAAGCAAATCCCAGATGTTCCATCCAGTCTGTGGGATGAAGCAGCTTTACAGATAAA
Source organism: Protopterus annectens (assembly GCF_019279795.1). Taxonomy (NCBI): domain Eukaryota; kingdom Metazoa; phylum Chordata; order Ceratodontiformes; family Protopteridae; genus Protopterus; species Protopterus annectens. Next base: position 982,265,337 of record NC_056747.1, read on the forward strand.
ACAGCTGTGCGTAAAAAGAGTCATCCAAAATGTCCCACCAGACCAGATAGGATCCGGATTTTACTCAAGCTTCTTTTTAGTACCAAAAAAGATGGGACTGGAGGCCAGTTTTGGACCTCAGCTGTTTAAACAAGTTCATCAGCAAGACAAAATTCCGGATGGTCACAGTTCAGTCCATTCTCCTATTTCTGGAGGAAGGCAATTGGATGTGCTCAATAGACCTTTGTGATGCGTATTACAACAGCAAAATGGACAAACTCTCCAGGAGGTTCCTTCGCTTCCAGCTGGGAGGCAGTCATTTCCAATTCCGTACCCTGCCCTTCAGACTCTCACAGCCCCCAGAGTGCATGGCAGCAGTGACAGCTCACTTGAGACTGCAAGGATTATGGGTGTTTCCATATCTGGATGACTGGCTCCTCACTGCCCCCACCAAGCTTCTACTGGTAAAAGCCTTGCATTACTCCCTTTCTCTGGCACATCGCCTAGGAATATCTATAAACTGGGAAAAATCCTATCTAACCCCATCCCAGACCCTAGATTTTATAGGGGTAAAGTTCAGTACTCTTTCTTGTTTGATCTCTCTCCTGGATCACAAGATTCAAAGAATAAGGATTCAGCTCCGGATGATACTCTGTTATGAAGTGGTCTTGGCCCGACAGGTCCTGCAGTTGCTAGTATCAATGGCAGCATGTATAGCTATAGTACCCCTAGCAAGATTTCATATGAGACTCTTACAGTGGCTACTGCTGACCCAATGGTATCTGAATCAGCATCCGCTGTCGTACAGGATCCGCACTACAAATCGCTGCAAATTGGATCTTTCTTGGTGGATGAAGCCATACCCGATGCTTTGGAGCTGACCTTTTCATTCCCCTCAGCCCAGCGTCATTGTGACCACGGACACTTCCCTGATCGGGTGGGGGGGCATTACCAGGGAATGACTGTCCAAGGTACATGGTCCAACATAGAGCCCAATCTGCATATAAATGTTCTAGAACCGAGGGCAGTGTTTTTAGCATTGCAGGCATTTCAGACTGCTCTTCCTTTCAGAGCTATTGCTGCCCAATCGGGCAACATGTCAGTAGTTTGGTATATCAACAAACAAGGAGGAGCCAAGTCCTATCCCCTGTGTCGAGTGGCCTTGAGAGTTTGGCAATGGGTGATAGCTTCCAACCATTTTTTAATAGCAACACATATAACAGGGATTTCCAGCGTAATCTCAGACAAATTGAGAAGGTGTATTCTCCTACCTCACGTGTGGTCCCTCGACCCCAATTTAGCGACAAAGATTTTCAGCTGTTGGGGCCAGCCTTGCTGTGACCTGTTTGCTTCCCTGTCCAACCACAAGTGCAGCAACTATTTTGCCCTAATTCCCCCGCAGGGGGAGTCCCCGAGAGATGCACCTACTCATGATTTGCACACGGGACTTCCTTATGCTTATCCTCCCATTCCTCTGATTCCTCTAGTCCTGAAGAAAGCCCTTCGGTTGAAAAGCAAGATGATCCTCATAGCCCCCTTTTGGCCTCGACAGGTATGGTTCCCCTTTCTTTGGCCTCATCTTCTTTGCAGACCTTGGATTCTGGATCCAGATCTGATGTCTCACCCTTAGGGGTGAGCCACCCAAACCTTTCCATCCTCAAGCTTACAGCTTGCTTTCTCCACTTCCAATGATTGCCAGGCATTGTAGTCTTTCCTTTCCTGTACATACATGACATTTTTCTGGCTTCTCATAAACCATCCACCAGGAAACTTTATGCTGACAAATGGAAAAGATTTTCTATTTGGACTAGACACAGAAATGTAGATCCCTTTTTAGCACCCATCTCTGGTGTACACCAGTACCTATCTGATTTTTTCTAGCAGGGCTCTGCAGCTTCAACCATTCATGTTCATTTAGCTGCCATTTGAATTTTCATAATGGTTTCGATGATTCCTCTTTGATCTCTCATTGCCTAATCAAGACCTTTTTGAAGGGAATCTACAATTCATGAACTCCAGTTAAGCAGCCAACAGAACTCTGGAGTCTTACTCTTGTCCTACAGTCTTTTGACACGGTCCCCCTTTGAACCAGCAGCCATGTGTGAAATTAAGTTTCTATCCTGGAAATCCTTTTTTCTGGTGGCTATTACTTCCGCTAGATGCATTTCCGAGCTCCAAGCTCTTTGTACCAAACGTTCTTATTTGATTTTTCATAAGGACAGAGTATCACTGCAAACCAATCCTTTTCTGCCAGAAGTAATCTCCGAACTATCCATTAATCAGACTGTTGACCTGCCTGTGCTCTTTCCTAAATTCTCTAACAAAGGAGAGTATTGTTTACATTTATTGGATGTTCACAGACAATTGAGGTTTTACCTGGACAGGACAAAATCTTTCAGGAAATCAGACTAATTGTTTATTTCTTTTTGTGGCCCAAAAATGGGAAAGTCAGTCTCTAAAGTGACTCTATCCAAATGGCTGAGAGACTGCATAACTTTCTTTTATAAACTGGAAAGGAAATCTGTCCCGCCTAACATCAGAGCTCACTCCACCAGATCTATGGCAACTTCTGTGGCGTTCCACTCCAGTGCGTCAATGGATGACATCTGTGCAGCAGTTACATGGGCTTTCCCCCATACCATCATTACTCATTACAAGCTAGATCTGGTCTCGAGGGGAAAAAGCGTCCTTTGGTTCAATGGTGCTTAGGAATGTTCTTCTTTAGGGCCACCCTTGGATATAAGGTAGCTGGGGACTCTATCCCATCAGTGATGAATGCAATGAAGATTAACATCAGATAAAGAAGTTATGTCTTACCATAACTTTCCATCTGTGTTGTTGATCTTCATCCATTCATCATGTCCCACCCTCCTTCCCCCACGTAGAGGCTCTTGGAGGATCTTTGGGTCCATGTCCTCTACTAAGGTTTCTGCTTGGAGACAGCCTCTGCTTTAGTTGCTAGGGAAAACACGATCTGAGGTAACAGGGAGAAGAGCATTATGGGTAAAGTCTTAGCTCGAGAGTTTTTGGCTGGCGTGAGCTTGGGTATAAGGCTGACTCGGTTCCGAGGGCTCGGAACTGAACCCATCAGTGATGAATGGATGAAGATCAACAACACAGATGGAATGTTATGGTAAGGCATAACTTCTTTTTATACTTCAATGACCTTTGCCCTTACATCACCGAATTACTTGGCACATTTTACAAGACTGCAAAGAGATCTGATGAAGGAGCTTACCAAACTGTTTCTGGTCCAGGTCCTCAGATGATGAAAACAGAATCTCTTTGCATCTTGCTACCCTCCAATCTATCTCAAATACATCCATGATGCTGATCTCCCATGTTGTGGAAGGTACCTGATGGACAGTGGGCTCAGGCATAACCATCAGGAGAAATGCCTGGATGCAGTTATGGGATTTTGCGGACCAATTTAAGTCTTCGTTCTTCAGTGTGCCTTTTGACGAATCTTCTCTGTTTGGCCCAAAAGTTAAGGCCATGCTCTTCAGCTGTGAACAAGAGGGAAAGACCCTGTCTGCTGTGGGTATATGTTTTTCTACCCCCTCAAATGTCCTTCTGTCAGAATTAATGAGGTGGTAGAAAAATGTGGTTTAAGAAATCCCAGGGTCCTTTCCAGGATTCAGATGGAGATAGTTCTTCCCAGGGGCAGAGGGGGAACTTGAATGGAAAATGCTATTTTCATGGCAGAGGTGGTCCCCAGAACAAGGGCTTTAGAGATTCTTTCTCAGATAAGCCCTTTTAGTGCTCCTAAAATGAGGCCCAATCATGCCCCTCTGGAGGCAGTAGGGGGTTGTTTATCTCTGCACCAGAGAGTCTGGCTAGCTATCACAAAATATTCATGGGTGCAGAGGATTATATTCAGAGGTTATAACTTACCATTTTCCCTTGTCCCTCCCTACAGTTTTAAAGAAAATACCCAATGTTGCACTAAGTCAGAGGAAGCCGCTTCTCTAGAAATTAAAAAGCTGCTAGACCACAGAGTCATCCAAGAGGTCTCCCAGACCAGAGGGGGTCCAGAACTTATTCATGATTCTTCCTGGTGCTAAACAAAGACAGGGTACTGGAGATCAAGTCTGGATATCAGCAAGTTAAACCAGTTTGTTCAGTATATGAAGTTTTGGGTGGTCACGGTTCAGTCCATTTTGCCTCTGTGGCAGAGAGACAATTGGATGTGCTTGATAGATCTTCAGGATGCATACTATCACATCAAAATGAACAGGCAGTCCAGGAGATACCTATGCTTCAGCCTGGGAACCAGTTGTTACCAGTTCAGAGCACTGCCCGTTGGTCTCACCACAGCCTCCAGGGTGTTCACCAAATGCATGGCATTCATAGCAGATCACTTGAGACTGCTGGGATTCCAGGTGTTTCCATATCTAGAAGAATGCCTCCTTACCCTCTCAACCAGGCATGAACTACTACAGGCAAGGGACTACTTACTCCAGTTGTGTTCTTATCTAGGAATAGTAGTCAACTGCAACAAGTCTGAACTCACTGCAACATAGAGTCTGGAGTTCATAGGTGCTCATTTGGACACAGTCAGACAGATAGCCTCTCTTCCCTCCAATCGAATAAACACACTGCAGTCCCAAGTAAAGAAAGTGATCCAGAATTCATCTCTTCAAGCCAGTTTGATATTACATGTGTTGGGTTTCATGGCAGGAGCTAAGATTACATATGAGAATCCTTCAATGTACTCTGTCGAGTCAATGGTCCATTCTACATCATCCATTATCCATGCCAGTCAAGATCACTCAAGCATGCAAAAGATGTCTTCTGTGGTGGATTCATCTGAACCAGTTCCACAAAGGCTGTCCCTTCCAAGGCCATGGTGACCACAGATGCCTCCCAGCTTGGGTGTTGGGGGGGCACTACTTTGCAAGGACAATCCAAGGTAACTGGTCTCCTGAAGAGACCAAGATGCATGTCATTGTCCTGGAGATGAGGGCTGTCGTGCTAGCTTTGAATGCCTTTCAAGACATTCTCCCATCAGGGACAATTGAGATACAGGCAGACAATATGTCGGTAGTCTGGTATAGCAATAAACAAGCGGGGAACCAGATCTTACCCTCTTTGTCAAGAAGCTATCAGAGTATGGCAATGGACGATCTTTTCCAGTCCCTTTCTAATAACAATGCACATTCCTTGGAAAACCATTGTGATAGCAGACAAACTAAGCAGGTCCATTCTGTTGCCTCATGAGTGGTCTCTCATCAATATGGTGGAGAGAATTTTCCATCAGTGAAGCCAGCCATATTGCAGTCTATTTGCCTCTCCTTTCAGCAACAAGTTTAGCAGGTTCTTTGCTATGATTCCTCCATCGGGGGGGGGGGGGTGTCACCAAGAGATGCTGTAGCTCATGACTGACCCTCTGGTCTCCTTTATTCATTTCCACCCTTGTCACTAATTCAGCAGTTTCTACCGAAAGCAGTTTGGTTGAAGACAACAGTTATCCTCATTGCACCTTTTTGGCCTCATCAGATTTGGCTCCCATTCCTCTGGCCTCATCTTCTATTCCCACACTGGATTTTGGATCCAACTCCAGACTTCCTGTCTCACCTGACAGGCATGACTCATCTGGACATTACAAACCTGAAGTTCACAGCAAGGTTTCTCCAGTTCCACTGATTGCTAGACAGCCCAGGCTGTTCTTCCTGGTCCATAACATTTTTTGTCTTCCCATAAGGCCTCTAATAGAAAGACTTACAAGAGTAAGTGGAAAAGATCTGTCTCCTGGGCCCTTAGCAAAGATATGGACCATTTTCAGTGCCTGTACCAGTGATTCTTGAGTTTTTCGCTTCAGTCTTTAATGAAGGAGCTAGTTTCTCAACTATTAGAGTCCAGTTGGCTAACAATAAGTTCCACATAGGAAAAATAACTCTACGCTAGTCTCTTCTAAGTTATGCAAGGCCTTTTTCAAGGGAGCCTTTTTGTTCTGACCTCCATTTCAAGATCCTGCTTCTCCTTGGGATTTAAATGTAATGCTTCAATCCTTAACACAATCTCCATTTGAACCTTCAGCCAAAGCAGACCTAAAGTTTTTATCTTGAAAAAATATTTTTTCTACTGGCTGTTACGTCAGCTAGAAGACTGTCAGAACTCCAGGCTCTGGCTCTGTCTTTAAAACTTCCTTATCTAATTTTTCATAAAGACAGAATATTATTGAGAAGTAACCCTTTTTGCCTAAGGTAGCTTCTGAGCCCAATATTAACCAGGTCATTAATCTCCCAGTTTTCTTTCTCAAATTTTCAAACAAAGAGGAGTATACATTACACCTGTTGGATGTGCATAGATAACTTTGTTTCTGCCTCCATAGAACCAAAGACTTTAGGAATCTGACCATTTTTTTGTTTCCTTTTCTCCTACCAGATAAGGCAATCCAGTATCTAAAGTTACATTGGCCAAATGGTTGACTGACTGTGTAACCTTTATCTATGTTAAATTGAGGTAATCTTTTATCAAAATCTCCTAGGGCCCATTCCACAAGATCTCTGGTGGTTTCTTGTTTCTTCAGCTTTTTAGTCCAGAGCATCTTTAGATGATATTTGTGCATCTGCAACTTGGGCTAATCCCCAACCTTTCATTGCTATTTACAAGTTGGATTTGATTTCCAGGAAAAGAGTGACCTTTGGCTCAACAGTGCTCTTGAATATCCTTCCATAAAGGGCCTTCCACAGTAGCTGGGGACTGTGTCCCGTCAATTGAGGAATGAATGAAAATGACAACATCAGATAAAAAAAGTTACGTACTCCCTATAACATTCTATCTGTGTTGTCCATTTTTATTCTTCCTCAACTCCCAGCCCACCTACCCCCTACTTTTTTGCTTCTGGAGGGATCTAAGAGTTGTACAGGAACCTCTGTTCCTTGTTTGATCTTCAGATTCCTGTTTTCTTTTCTGTTTTCTTTTCTATCTCCTTATTTTCTGTAATAGGTTGTCCTTTTATATATAGGGGCAGCATGCTCGATTTGAGGTACATTAGGTTGGTATGGCATTATGGGTAAATGGAGCTTAAGAGCTCTGTGATCTGATGATCTGGTAGAAGCGGCTGATTCAGATCTGAGTCTCAGATCCAAATCCATCAGTTGAGGACGAATGAAAATAGACAACACAGATGGAATGTTATTGTGAGTACATAACTTTTTTCCACATAATATATGTAAGAAATGTTTTAGGAAAATATGCTCGGCAGACAGGAGATTTATTAGGAAAAAAAGTTAAATAGTTTAGCTTGTGATTTTGTATTTATTTATCCTTTGTTGACAGGCTTAGTCCCACTAAGCTAGTAGCCTCTTTTCAGGGGAGACCAAAGGTAGTATTTATACTACAAGGGGAAATTTGGTGAGGGCGTCAGGGAACTTCCCCTATTCCTTTTGTTGTGAGGGGGGGGGGGGCATTTTTGATGATGCACTTCTTCTTCTGTTCCTAGCACAGGTGCAGTTTGGAGAAGCTGTGCAGTAATGGAGGGAGACTGTTTTGTTGGTGACAACAGTGTGGATTTGTCAGCTGGACAGAAAACTGTTGAAAAGTGAGTGGCTAGTGCAAATATTCAAGTGTTTAGCTGACTTTAAACCTTATGCTTCTGAAGACATAACTGAAATTGTTTCTAGAGGTTTACCTGATGATAAATTGGTTGGTTGGTTGGTTGGTTGGTTGGTTGGTTGGTTGGCTGGCTGGCTGGCTGGTAGGTTTACTGAACAGAGGTGATCCTGGAGAAGACTGAGATTTTGAGACTGGATATGAGGGAAAAGATTTTCAGAATAGATAGTGAGTTGGGATGTAAAGAAATGAATTGTGAATTAGCTGGGCAGAAAGTTCCAAGTGGACGCATTCTGGAAAATTGTAGGCTGATGCAGTTGGAGGAACAAAAGGTACTGTAAACTTTATTAAAAAGAAAATAAAGGTTTATTGCTTGTATAAGAAATAAGCAATAATATATGTTTTGTGTGGGACAATTTAGAGTTACTTTTGGATTTTGAGCAAAAGACATCAGAACCTTGATTTATTTGGGGAAAGAGACATTATTTCATTTAACATTTGAGACTGAAGACTTAATGGAAAGATGTCTGTTTAATTGTGAAAAAAAAGACAGTTACCCGTAGAATGATTTTCTGGGCAAGGGACTCAATACAAAAGTTTGTTTGATGTTGTACTGATGAAACTGTGCTAAAAACATCTTAAAAGTTATTTTTCATTTATGTGCTATTTAGTGTCTGATATTGTGAAAGTTAAAGATTAAAGGGTATTTGGAATGGAGAGTGGGAAGTGTTTTGTTTTTAACATGAAAAAGATGTGATAAAGCATTAATCAAGTTTTATATATGTAAATGGTAATAGAAGAACAACTAGATACACGGGGCAGCCAAAACTTGTTTTTTTTTTGGGGGGGGGGGGGGGGATTTAGTCATGTGATAAATTAGTGTACAAAAATAAGATGTAATAAATGTAGGGAGGAACGGCTATATGATGAATATATGTAAAAAAAGACTGTAGAATATGTGAAAGTGAAGAGTATTTTGGTTTGATTGAAAAAAGAATAAGCAAGATAATGTTGAGCACGATGTTGAGGGAAGTACTGTAATGTTCGAAAGCAATAGGGAAAAGGGGGAAAGTATTAATGAAAAAGAAGATGAAGTAAGATATGGCTTCGATAAACATATTTTCTGATGATGAAGACAACTGTACTGAGAGTGAAAATGAAAGTGATAAGTCAGATGTTTGTGTAGGGAGTGTAAAGGATATTAGGAAAACAAATTTGATAGGTGCTAGGGTAAGTGTAAAGAAAAGAAAGAAGATTTAAAAATATATACCAAATATTAAAATAAAAGGCAAGGACTAGTTTAAGATGTGTTTCAGTTAATAAAAATAGTGAAAAATCTGATTCTGAGGATCAAGGAATATTTGTAAATAAACTCAGATATATATTCAGCTGGTAAAAGAAAACATTTAAAATATTTCCCTTAAACTTTAAAATAAGAAAATGTGAACAGTGTTACTAATATTGCAAGAAGGACAGGGATACTGAAATGGTGTGCTAAATGTGATGTACATATTATTGTTGTTAAATATGTAAGATTCCTGACAAGTGAAAAAATATTGCAAACAGAAAAAGTGTGGGGTAGAAAATAATATGGAATTTAGGAAGTGAACTTTGTTCTGGAGTAACTGACTTTATTGTGTAGAAAAGTAGTAAAATATTAGATGCAGAGTGAATAAGGATGGGAAAGTTAACTGTTGTGGATGTGAGGTAGAGAGAATATGTTTACAGAATTATAGCATTGTATACATTAATGCATTGTTGCATATACAAATGGCAAGGAAAGAAAATCTGTTCCATCAAATATTAGATTATGTTGTGGTTAACTTGAAAATTATTATTGTAGGGGACTGTAACTGTAATTTAAGTAGAAAATGTAAAAAGAAAGGGAAAGATATAAAAAAGAAGCGATAGAATGCGGTAAGTTGGTTGTATGGAATAAAAACTAATGGACTTATAGAAGAGTGGCAATTGGATCTGAAATGGATTATTTTGTGCTACTGGAAGGTTTAGGTGTGGCAGATGGTGATATTAAACAATATGGATGGAGGTAATTGAAGAACGGGACTATATTAAAATAGGAAAGGGAATAAAAAGAATAAATGAGAAATTATGGGATGCATTTGCAGAGTGGTAAGCATTGCAGTTATGGAGGGATCATGTAACAATGAGAGACTTTTATAAAACTTGGTCTGAATTGTAAATTGCATTTAAAAAGAAGTATAAAAAGTGATCTGATGTGGTTTGATGTCAGTTTTCATTCATCCTCAACGTATGGGATTCAGCCACTATTTCAACTCATGGAAACCTACAAACTCTCAAGCTGCCCCCTACCCATGATGCTCTAGTTCCTATTTCCCTCAGATCTCATTTGCCGCTCTTTGTATCCAGACATGGTTGTTGACTGCTCTCGGGTTTATTTTCAAAAATCAGATAAGGCTTTAGAAAATCTCTTTTTCCTATTAGTGTTTCCCTTTTCTGAGATTTTTGTCCTGTTCTATTGCTGTGTTTTTCTATCTCTTTTTTGGTGGTTCGCTGTTTGTTTTCCCTCCCTATCCTCTATTAAAAAAAAAAAAAAAAATCTATGTACTCTAATCTAGAAAACTTTTTCCCTTTTGTAATTATTTTCTCTTGCTTAGCAAGTGTGTGTGTGAGTGAGTCCATGAGTGACAGTTATTTTACATCTGTCATTTCTCGTGACTGTCGAAAGTTTTTTGTCTCTGTAAAATATGTCGTAGAAAGGGTTTACAAAGTGCACCAAATGCTGGCACAAGATGCCTTTTTCTGATGGGCATTCCTTGTGCTTGTACTGCTTAGGTCTGAAACACCTTAACAAGCAGTGTGATATCTGTGAGGCCTTCAATCCTAGAGCTCTCACAGAAAGGAAAAATTAGTTGATTCCTAAAGGGATGTTTCCCTCTGCTTTCTCACAAGCCATCTCTGGACACCAGTCATCTACTTCTTCTAAACTGAGAGACCATACAAAGAGATCCAGATCTGCAGAGGCACCATCCTCCTCAAGAACTGAAGAGGAAAGTGCTTAGGTCAGATCCGACTTCACTGATGCCTCATAAGTCTTTGGCTTTGATGAAAATTGTATCCCTGGATCCAAGACGAGGACTTTTTTGGACAGATCTGAAGCCCCTTCCTGAGATGATCTACTCACCAATACTGGATCCAGTATCATTTAGTGTACCCTCTCCCTTTCTGGAGAGGCGCTCTAGACCTTCGTCTATTGTGTCTTCATGTTCTTCCAAAATTTTGACTGAGGCGGATGTGGCTAGTATAGTTTCTACTCCATTGTATCAGGGACTTCCATCAGTGTCCACACCTCCTACTCTGATTCTACATAGGGGATCAGAGTTATCGGATCCTAGTGCTTCTGGCCCATCTGTGTCGGATCTGAAGAAGCATGACTCAGAGTTCATTGGCTCTGACTTTTTCGGATCCAGACGGCTCTTGGAGCCAAGGCTTCTACGTTGGATCCGAGGGGGTTCAAGTCGACTCCAAAGTTCTCAAAGACTTCTCTCCCTCTCGGAGCTTCTGTGTTTGATAGTTTGGGTCCAGTTCCACTAAAGGCAAACTGCCTGCAGGGAGGGGGGTGCAGGCAGATCAGAGACTCCCTCACTCTGTTATATTGGTCTCCTCCTTCCCAGAGAGGTCGGCCTTTCATGTAGTGAAGAGGGTATTTTCTGCTCCTTCAGATTAGGTTGTTCCTCCCCCCTCGGCACTACCCTGAACCACCCAGCTGACTTTGTCGCATGATCCTTACCACTCCATACAACTGGGACAGCCAGTCCAAATCTTTCAGTTTACCCAATCTGGGATTGACCATCCCACCAAGGAAGTCCTTAGGAAGAGACAGTGTAAGAGGAAACACCTTGACTCAGCCTAAGAGTCTGTCATCATGGATGTCGACTTTGATGAGGGAGAGGGGTCTTCCAAATCACCACCTGATGGCGTCTCCTTCGGAGACATCCTTGAATTCCTAAAACAGAAAGGTGGCTGATCTGTCTAAAACCCATCTCCTGAAGAGTCGGTTTACTTGGAAGGACTAGCCCGTCGCCTGCCAACAAGTTGGTAGATCTAATTTGTTGAAAGACTTGGAAGGAACCTGACTTGATTGAACCTGTCCCCAAGAGACCAGATAAAATTATAGCATCTTCAGTAGAAAGGTAGAATTGGAGTAAGGGTGTACCAGTTGATGCCATGGTTGTGGCGGCAGCCACCAAAAAGGAACTCGTAGAAGAGAGTCCATCTGTCTATCCCCTGAACAGAGAATCTAGAGCCATGGTCAGGTTTGTGAAGTGAGTCTATGCTTCAGTGACTTATGTGATCACTGAATTATCTAGCCCACTTTACGAAATTGCAAAGGAATCTTCTCCATGAACTTTCCAACTCGTTAGCAAGGCCCACTGCTGATGGGGTCCAAGCATCTGTGGCTCTTCAGTTGACTACCTTAGAATCGATTGTGAACTCCTCCACAAGGCTTATTTCCAACACTGTGGAAGTCACCTTATGGTTGATGGGTTCAGGCATATCCACTAGGAAGCATGCCTGGATGTGCCTGGGTGACTTTGCGGAGCCTTTTAAGTCTTCTTTCATCAATGCTCCATTTGACGGATCTTCGCTTTTCAGAGCTACTGTGAAAGAAACACTCTCCAGGTGTGAAAAAGATGGAAACACCTTGTCTGCCGCTGGAGTAAGTATTTTGACCCCCTGAAGAACCTTTTCAAGGAATCAGTGAATTAACGTGGAAGTTACAAAATGTGGTTCAAGAAATCTCAGGGTCCATTCCAAGACACACATGGAACTAGTTCTCCTAGTGGCAGAAGAGCAAATGATAATGGTAGAAGATGCCCTCATGGCAGAGGAGGCCTGCAGAATATAGGGTCCAGAGATGCCTTCTTTGACAGGCCCTATCAGCACTCCTGAAAGGAGGCCCAGTTGTCTTCCTCTGGAGGCAGTCAGGAGTTGACTTTCCCTGCACCAAGTGGCCTGGCTAAATATAACAAATGACACTTGGGTATAGAGAATTATCACCAGAGGATATACCGTACCCTTTTTCCTCTCACCCCCATCAATTGTAAAGCTCCCCAATGTTCCACCCAGTCAGAGGGAGAAGGCGACTCAGCACATTCAACAGTTGCTTGAAAAAAAGTCATCCAGGAGGTTCCACCAGACCAAATAGGATCCGGAACTTACTCAAGGTTTTATTAATTCCAAAGAAGACAGGGGACTGGAGACCGATTTTGGATCTCAGTGCCCTAAACAAGTTGATTATGCACACCAAGTTCTGGATGGTCATGGTACAGTCCATTCTACCCTTTCCTGGAAAAGGATGACTGGATGTGCTGTATGGACCTCCTTTCATATATAGATAAACACTTCCGAGTGGGAGTCAGTCACTACCAGTTCAGGGCACTGCCCTTTGGTCTCACCACAGCTCCCAGAGTGCTTACCAAATGCATGGCAGTGGTAACAGCACATTTAAGGCTGCAGGGAATCTGGGTGTTCCCATATTTAGATGACTGGCTCTTCACCGCCCCAACCAGGCATCAGTTGGTATAAGCAAGAGACCAGGTACTGAGATCTGGTTTAAAACTTGGAATCACTGTAAAGCACAACAAATCAAGCTTGCAACCCACCCAGAAACGAATTCGTAGGCACAATCTTCAATACACCATCCATGGTTGCTTCGCATCCATTGTCATGAATACAGACTATCAGAAACCAAGTCAACATGATCATCTGCAGTACGAAGACTTCAGACAGAATAGTTTTGCAGGCTTTAGCTTCGATGTTGGCAGCTATAATCCTAGTGACCCTGATGAAATATCACATGAGAATATTATAATGTATGCTCCAGACACAGTTGTCCCTTTTCAGTCACCCTATATCTGCGAAGATAAGAGTGACTCAAATATGCTAAATTTACCTGTCATGGTGGATGCAGTCTTCTCAGCTTCAACAAGGTCGACTGTTCATACTTCCTCAGCCCAAGGCCATAGTTACCACGGATACTTCCCAGACTGGGTGGGGGGACATTACCTGGGGAAAACAGTCAAAGGCAAGTGGTCATCCAAAGAGGCTAATCTGCATATAAATGTACTAGAGATGTGAGTGGTGCTTTTGGCATTGCAAGCATTCCAAGACTCTCTCACACTTGGGGCAGTTGCAGTTTAAATGGATAATATGTCAGTAGTTTGGTGTGTCAACAAACAAGGAGGAACCAAATCTTACTCCTGTGTCGAGAAGCTCTCAGACTGTGGCAATGAGCAGTAGCCTGCAGTCATTTTTTGATGGCAATGCACATTCCAGGAAAGTCCAGTGTGATAGCAGATAAACTCACCAGGTCCATCCTACTACCTCACGAGTGGTCCTTCAACCACAAAGTGGTGAAAATGATCTTCTGGGAATGAAGTCAGCTTTGCTGCTATCCTTTTGCATCTCCCCTAAACAACAAGCTTCTTTGCCCTAGTCCCCGTGATGGGGGAGTCACCGTGGGATGCTCTTCTGCATGATTGCCCCCCCTATCTGTTATACATCTATCCCCCACAACTCCCTTAATTTCCAAGGTTTTATTGAAAGCAGCCAGAATGAAGAGCAGAGTTATCCTCGTTGCACCTTACTGGCCTTGACAAGTATGGCTCCCCTTTTTTTGGTCTCATCCTCTGTCCCCAACTTGAATTCCAGATCTGACTCCAGACCTTCTGTCCCATCCGATGGGACTGGATCGCCCAGACATTCCAAGCCTCAAGCCACAGACTGACCGCATGTTTTTTCCAATTCCACTGATGGCCAGGCAACCTATGCTTTCTTCCCTGGTCCGTTCCATTTTATTATCATCCCATAAGCCGTCCACCAGAAAAATTGTATAAAAGCAAATGTAAATGTTTTGTCTTTTGGGCTTAGCAAAATCACATAGATCCCTTTACAGATCCTGTTCATGCAGTCCTTGATTTTCTATCTCAGTTGTTTAATGATGGTGCAAGTTCAGCTACGATTAAGATGCAGCTAGCAGATATTTCAAATTTCCATGTGGGATTCAGGAATTCTGCTTTGGCTTCCTCTAAAGTTTGCAAAGTATTTTTGAAGCGTATTCTGTTGCTCAGACCCTTTTTTAAAGACCCTGTTCCCCCATGGGATTTAAGTGTAGTACTACAAACCCTAACTCAGTCTCCTTTTGAACCTGTAGCTAAATGCAATTTAATTTTTTTATCTTGGAAGACAAACCTTCTGGTTGCTATAACTTCAGCTAGAAGCATATCAGAACTTCAAGCATTATCATCAAAATCTCTTTACGTAGTCTTTCATAAGGTTAGGGTTACCTTGCATACCCATGCTTTGTTTCTACCAAAGGTGATGTCAGAATCTAATATTAACTCATTACATCTGAGGGACTCCTCCAGGTGCATCTGCAGTTAACTCCTACTCATGCCTCTAGGCATCAAATATTGCTTGTTCATATTTGCATCAATAATTTCAAAGCCATGGTATTTATGAGGTTTTAAAAGATTTCATCTTAAACCTTCCATGCTAGCAAACTCAGCTGCATTAATATTTGAACTCTGTCTAGTGTAGGTAAACAGATATTAACTGTTTTTATTATAGCAATTTATACAGATATCATTTTCACATCTTTCCTAATATCGCAACAATCAAGTAACACAGAATTACTTAGCCTCATATGAAAGTTCTCAAGTAGATGAACAGAATATTGCTGACAGTATGTATGTAACTTGAGTGGTTGCTGAGATATCGTAAGTTGTTTACAAAATATTACAAATGCAATAGTTACTGTGACTTATAAAGTTTGGTTTAAGACTTAGAACCTAAAGAATACTACCACTATAAGAATAGTTTATGCTAAAGAGTTTGCCATTTATACTTCTTTCATAATCCCCATGGTTACAGAGATATGAACATTTGTTTGAAATGCGAGAACATCATTTGATTCTGTCAAAAGGCTTAGGCTGCACGTACTAGAAGTTGCAGTGCAAACCTCAGACCTGCATTGGAGTGAATGAGTTAACCAGAGCATTAATCATTCTGTATTCTTTTCAAATTTCAGTAGCAAAAGATAATACTTGTTACATTTTCTGGAGTACACAGACAGTTATGTTTTTACTTACACCGTGTTAAGGGATTTGAGAAAAGCAGACCAATTTTTTGTTTCATTTGTACATCATAGATTGGGGGAAGCTATCACTAAAGTTTCTGTAGCTAGATAGATTATGGAATATATTGCCTTTGTATACAAAAAATTGAATGTCCCCCTCCAGACACATATGTAAAGGCCCATTCTACTAGATCCATTGCTACTTCTTCTGTTTTCCTATCTAGAGCTTCTGTTGATGATATTTGTGCAGTTGCTACTTGGTTAAACCCACATACCTTTATCAGTCAGTATAAATTGGATCTGGTCTCAAGGGGAAGAGTGGTCTTTGGTTTGGCTATTCTCAGAATCATCCTCCCTTAGGGTACACCCAGGGCTCAGGTAGCTGGGGACTCTGTCCCGTACATTGAGGATGAATGAAAATTGATATCAGATAAGGAAGTTATTTTCTTACAATAACGTTCCATCTGTGTTGTCCGTTTTCATTCATCCTCAACTTTCCACCCTTCTTCCCCCTCGCCTGTAGGAAGAAGCAAGTACATGAGGACACATGAAACACCTTATGTTCCTTAGTTGTTGACTTCCAGTGATGGTGCTTTGTAGGGTTTCCTATTTCCTTCTGCTTTTTCTGTATCAAGCTATATGTATTATCTGATGGAAATGGGGACCAGAGCATCATGTGTAGGGAGGAACCCAGGAGTTTGAAGGCTTCCACAAACTGAAATAGCAGCCAGGTTGGATCCGAGTCCCATACATTGAGGATGAATGAAAATAGACAACACAGATGAAATGTTATAGTAAGAACATAACTTTTTTCTTTCTGTGGCATGTTGATGTAAGAAAGAAAGATAAAGTGAAATATGGAAAGATGTGTAGAAATGTATTGAAGATTTTATTGATGAATGCAAGAGACTGTTGTGATATGGAAAAAGACATATATAAAAGAAAGTGAGAAAAAAATAAAGACATTGCTGTTTAAGCTGAGATTGTATTTACAATGGAGAAAGGAAGAAGTGTCTTCATATTTGCATAAGATATTTTAGAGGATATTAGTATAGTGAGGAAATGAAAAATATAAAAGGAGAGGTAAGAATAAGAGATCAAGTTATGAATATTGTAGTACAGCATGTCAAACATATGTATAAAAGTAAAAAGAAAGAAAATAAGAGAGAATGGAAAGTAAAAAAAAATCATGATAGAGTTAAAAAAGAATTTGAAAAAGAAATTACTATTAGTGAATTATATGAAGTACTTAGAAAAGTAAATATTGATTCAGTATCAGGTCGAAATTTTATAGGGTATAAAATGTACAAGAAATTAAGGTACTGACAAAGAGAGTATTTTATAAAAGTTATGACTCTGTGGTTGAAAGAAGGGTTTGTTTATGAAGAGCTATGTGGATATTACAATTTATATGGGAGAATAATGAAAAGAATGAAATAAAAAATTGTAGACCTAGCACATTAAATAATAATACAGATTATATATATATATATATATATATATATATATATATGGTTTTTGAGAGTAATACAAAGGAGAATGGAAAAAAGGATGAAGGACATTATGGAAGAAAGTATATATATATATATATATATATATATATATATATATATATATATATATATATATACATACATACTATAAAAGGGAAGAGATGTCAGGAATTATTAGTGGTTCAAGAAACTGTAGATGATATTATAAGTAAAAGGGAAGATGTGAAACTTGTGGTAGGTGATATTAGTAAGGCATTTGATACAACAGGACATGATGCTTTGTGGGAAGTTACAGAAAAGTATGGCATAGGTAATACAGTTATTAGAGTGCGTTTATCAGATTGTTAGAATAATAGAGTAAGAGTGTTAGTGAATGGATGCTGAAGAAATATGCATGAATTGTGGTATAAGTCAAGGATGGAATGGCTTATAAAATGAAACAAGCTAGATATGTAATGAAAAATGAAGCAATGATTCCAGTAGGTTTGACATATATATAGATGATTTAGTACTGGTTGCTAAGAATAAAGTATGGAAGGGAGAAGTGTTGGTTTGTCTGAATGCATGTTTAAAGGTAATGGGAATGACCCTGAATAAAGATAAAAGTAAGGGTTTTGGTGATGTGAAAATTGGAGAGGTGTATTTTTTAATGAACTGTCATTGTTAGGAATAAAATTTGGGGAAAATTAAGCAGTTAAGAAGTTGTTCTTCTTTTGGCGGTAATGGGAGGATTTCATAAAAAATGAAAGAAATATGTCTTATGTGGGTGACTTACAGATTAGCATTTATGAAAAAGGCTTATTTGGTGAATTGCATTTTAATGGGAAAATAGCATGTATGCCAAATATTTATATGATTCCAGAAAAATATAAAAAATAGTGTAATTAGTGATGTTATGTAGTCCAATCTCGCCATCATTCTTATCCGTGGGTTCGGAGATGAACCTCTGGTCCGACTCAGCCATACTCTAGCTCGAAGTCTTCAATTGGCTCGTGGCTAAGAGGTATCCCATCATGCAACAGGTCTATTCCCCAGATCTCGTTTGCCGCTCGTTAAGCTCAGACATGGTCTCGCTTTTGGCCGTGGCTAAGTATATTGTTTATAAAATTTTTATAAATTTTTGACTTGTTGTTGCTCAAAAAAAGCTATTTTCATAGCTCTGTGTGTGTGGTAGTGGTATTTTACCACCTGTATTTGTTTCTCTGGCTCTTTTTTGTGCCCTTGTCTGGCTGTTTGGGTATCCCGTTTGTTTTCTTTTCCCCACGGGCTAGGCCCGTTTAAGTTAGAAGACCTAGTCCTCCCCATTGTTTCTGTGTGGTCTTTGGTTTGGTGCTCCATTCTGTTAGAGTTTAGTGTTGTGTCTGGCTAGTGGTGCTTTCCTGCCTTTTTTTCCCCGGGCTAGGCCTGTTTAAGTTAGAGGACCTAGTCCTCCCTGTTGTTTTCCTGCCGGTTTCTTGGCCGTTTGAGTTAGAGGCTCTGTTTCTTGTTAGTTGGGTCTAGTGCATGTATGTATTAATTTGTTCCTTTCAGCATGTCTAAGGATCCTAAGGAACACAGGCCTTCAGGCTTTAAAAAGTGCGTTGAATGCAGCAATAAAATGTATTTAACTGATGGGCACTCTGTGTGTGTGTACTGCTTGGGTGCTATTCACCTCCAAGAGTCCTGCTTGTTTTGTCATTCCTTTAGTCCCCATGTGCTACATGAGAGGAAGAACAAGCTCATTTTGAAAGGACTGCTTAAACACTCCTACGAGGAAGACTTGGCTAAGTCTTCCAGTGCATTATCCTCTCCAGCTAAAAAGGACAAAAAGACTTCCAAGAAGCGCTGTCTGGCTCCGTCTGTTTCTTCAGAGCAACCAGAAAAAGTTGCTAGAACAGCTTCTCCTTCTTTGGTTCCATTGCCATTGGTGCTGAAAGAAGGTAGTCTCTTGATTAAGTCCAAATCGGCTCCCAAACATTCGGACCCGGTCACGGATATTTTGGTTCAGAGCCGGTCTCCATTTTTTCGACCGGGTTCTCCTTCATGCAAGTCCCCTTCTGTAGGGAGATCCAGATCTCCTACTTTATCTTCCAGGTCTTCCACGACCCTTTCCGATGAGGACGTTGATAGGGTGGTGAAGAAACTGCTTCAGTCATCGGTGTTGGCCAAATTGATTTCGGCTACGACCCAATCGGCTCTGGAGCCTATGGCCTCTTCATCCTTTGTTGTTCCTCCTCTGAGCCTTTCTCGGCCTTCGGAGACAGAGTTGTCAGTTCCATCGGGTGCCATTAGGTTGGTTCCAGTAGCCTCGCCTGGCCTCTTGGTTCCGATTTCCGCTCTGACCCCGTCAGCTCCGTCCACGGGGTCGATGGTCCACAGTTCTCCGGTCGGACCTGAGGGGGAGGGATCAGATCGATCTTCATCTGTTCCGAGCCTTCCTCTCGGTGCTTCGGCTCGAGTGAGCTTGGACCCGACATCTGGTTCGGATCTCATCTCCTCGGTGCCAAGGGCTACTACAGTTTCCCCTGCAGTTAGTCGGCCTTCGGATCCAGGGGGATTAGCCTTCTGGGTTATGAGGAGCGTGCTGGCCAGGTCATCAGCTGCATCCTACGGCACTGATACTCTGCCCCCTCTAGCACTGGTGTCAGTTTCGGTTCATGCTCTATCCTTGGGCAGCGGAGAACCTAAGATTCAGGATACCTCCATGAGTGGTCCCCAACTTTCTGACGTCTCCCCAGAGTTTTTGCCTGAGGAGCCCGCCAGAAAGAGATTGTATAAGAGAAAACACCTTGACTCCCTGGATGAGTCTCTCACGTCGGACACCGACCTCGAGGAGTCAGAGGGGTCCCCCAAGTTGTCTTCTGAAGATTTATCTTTTTCAGATATCCTGGAGATCTTGAAACAGAGAGGCGGCTGGCCCTCCAAACCCCCTTCTGATGAGGAGCTGGTGTTCCTGAAGGCTTTCGGGTCTCAACCCTCCGCCTCTGGGGTTTCTCCCCCTTTTGATGAGCTATTAGACCTTGTCTGTTGAAAGATGTGGGAAACTCCTGACACTGTGGAACCGGTCCCAAGGAGTGCCCCCTCTGACAAGGGGTATCTATCTAAAGGCATTCCAGTAGATGCCATGGTGGTGGCAGCGGCCACCAAGAAGGAACTTGCTGAAACTTCACCTACCATCCATCCGCCTAACAAGGAGTCATGGGCTATGGACAGGTATGGGAAGCTTGTTTTTACCTCAGCGGCCTTTACACTGCAGTCGCTGCACTACTTGATGCATTTTACGAGGCTCCAGAGAGATCTCCTAAAAGAGCTAGGAGATTATCTACAGTGTAACATTTCTGATGCCATGGCACAGAAAGTCAATGCACAGATGTATACCTTAAATTCCCTTACCAACTCCTCCATGAGGCTGATCTCATATGCAACCGACAGAGCGAGTAGGGCTGTGGGTTCCGGAGTCTCTCTTAGGAGACACTCCTGGATGCGCCTGTGCAATTTTGCGGAGGCCTTCAAGTCTATGTTCACCAATGTCCCATTTGATGGTTCATCGTTGTTCGGAACCAAGGTGAAGGACACTCTCACTAGGTGCGAGCAGGAAGGAAAAACCCTGTCTGCCATGGGAGTCCATTTTCCATGCCTTCTAGACCTTACCCCATGGGCCAGAAGGGTGGGAAGATGTGGTTCAGGAAGTTGCAGAGGTTTTTTTCAGGGCGCACAAAGTGATTCCCCCTCCGGAGGCGGGGAGGTGGTGGAAATTCAGGTAGATAAGCCCTTGAGGCAGAAGAGGCCTATGTAACCAGGGGGACCGTGATTCCTTTCGTGGTTCTCCCTACCAGTGCTGCTGAAGGGAGGCCCAACTGTGCATCTCTGGAGCCAGTCGGGGGTCGCATTTCTTTATACCCAGAAGCCTGGCAAGAAGTCACCCAAGACGAGTGGGTATTAAAGATAATTTCCAGTGGTTATCATCTTCCCTTCTTATCTCCTCCCCCGCCATCCAAGAGAATCCCAGACGTTTCACCCAGTCACAAGGATTCTGCAACTTTAGAAGTAAAAAAGTTGCTTTCAAAGGGAGCCATCCAGCCTGTCCCTGCAGACCAAGTAGGATTAGAGACTTACTCCAGATTCTTTTTGGTGCTGAAAAGAACAGGGGACCTGAGACCCATCTTGCATCTCAGCCGATTGAACCTTTATATACAAAAGTCTAAGTTCCGCATGGTCACCTTGCAGTCAATACTCCCTCTGTTAGGGAAAGATGTGTGGATGTGCTCCATTGACCTCAAAGTTGCTTACTACCATATCAAGATGGACAGGGCATCGAGAAGTCATTTACGCTTCCAGCTGGGAGCCAGTCATTTTCAGTTTCGCGCTCTGCCCTTTGGTCTCACCACAGCCCAAAATTCATGGCAGTGGTAGCGGCTCACTTGAGACATCAGGGATTCCAAGTGTTTCCGTACCTGGACGACTGGCTCCTTTCTGCCACCACCAGACATCTACTGTTACAGACCAGGGACGCCACCATTACACTGTGCCAATGGTTAGGAATTACTGTCATTTGGAAAAAATCTGCCTTGTTGCCCTCGCAGCATGTCACTTTTATCGGCGCCGAACTAGATTCGGTGCTCATGAGGGCTTTCTTACCAGAAGAGAGAATTGAGGCTCTACAACAGCAGGTCTGTGCCTTACTACCATTGAGGAAGGTCAGGGCAAAAGTGGTCCTCAAGTTATTAGGGACCATGGCTGCCACGATCATGCTAGTTCCCCTTGCCAGACTACACATGAGGGTTCTTTAGTGGTTGCTTTTCACCCAGTGGTCACTGCAGCATCTTCCACTCTCCTATTTTGTTCTGATTACGGACACGTGCAAGCAGGATCTACGCTTGTGGCTTCAGGCCAGCAATCTCAACGTGGGCAAGCCCTTTGTCCCATCTTCTCCAGTTGCCACGGTGACCACGGATGCCTCCCAGATTGGTTGGGGGGCATTATCTTGGCAGGACTGTCCAAGGCACGTGGCAGGATCACGAGACCCATTTGCATATCAATGTCTTGGAGATGTGAGCAGTGCTATTAGCTTTGCAAGCACTTCAGAGCTCTCTCCCTCTAGGGACAATTGCAATCCACTCAGACAACATGTCGGTAGTGTGGTACCTGAACAAACAGGGAGGAACCAAATCATACCCCATTTGCAGAGAGGCACTTCGAGTTTGGCAGTGGGTGGTGTCTTCCCAACGCTTTCTAGTTGCAACGCATATACCGGGGAAGTCCAACGTGATTGCCGACAGGCTGAGCAGAGCTATCCTAATGCCTCACGAGTGGTCCCTGAACAATTGTGTTGCGGAAGAGATATTCCACAGATGGGGTCAGCCTTGCTGCGATCTATTTGCCAGCTCCCTCAATGCCAAATGCAGCAGCTAATTCACCCTTATCCCCCCGGAGGGGGAGACCCTCAGGGATGCTCTGGCTCACGATTGGCCCTCCGGTCTTCTCTACGCCTTTCCACCGTTACCTCTGATATCAAAGGTCATTCAGACAGCACCGTCTTTGGGGAGCAGAATGATCCTCATTGCCCCACACTGGCCTCGTCAGATTTGGTTTCTCTTCCTTCAACCCTGTCTAATGAACAAGCCCTGGATTCTGGACCCATTTCCAGATCTGCTGACTCATATGTCAGGACAGTTCAATCCCTCCATCCAGACCCTCAGGTTGACAGTTTGGCTGCTCCAGTTCCGTCCTTAGGCTTCATGATTTTTCCCCGGAAGTGGTCCGTATTCTATCATCTTCCCACAAGCCCTCTACCAGGAAGATTTATTCCAGTAAATAGAAGAGATTTTCTATTTGAGCCCGTGAGAGACATATTGATCCTTATACAGTGCCTATTTCGGCAATATTGGAATTTCTTTCTCAACTGTTTAGTCAGGGTTCATCTGCGGCAACCATTAAAGTGCAGTTGGCAGCAAATTCCACCTTTCACGTTCCTAATGAGCCCAACCTTATGGCTTATAGGCTTTGTAGGGCTTTTATGAGAGGTGCCTTGTTAGTCCGACCTCCAGTCTTTGATCCAGTGATGCCACGGGACCTCAATTTTGTACTACAGAAGCTCACTTCAACTCCCTTTGAGCCCGCAGCTACGTGTGACATTAAATTCTTGTCATGGAAGACAATATTCTTGGTAGCCATAACTTCAGCTAGGCGGGTCTCTGAACTCCAAGCATTATTGATTAGGCCACCTTATTTGGTGTTCCACAAAGATAGGATCTCCTTAAGAACCAACCCTTCCTTTGTTCCAAAGGTTGCCTCTGTTGTCAATATCAACCAGTCCATTGAGTTGCCTGTGTTTTTTCCTGAATTCTCCAACAAGGCAGAATTTAAGTTTCATCAGCTGGATGTTCACAGACAGTTGCGTTTCTATTTACATAGGACAAAAGATTTCAGGAAATCAGATCAAATGTCTGTCTCGCTTTCAGACACTAGACTTGGGATTCCGGTTTCTAAGGTAACCTTGTATTGCTGGATCTCCGATTGCATCTCATTTATTTATGCTTCCAATGGCAAAGAATTACCCTTTAAAGTGAAGGCTCATTCTACACGTTCTGTGGCTACCTCAACTGCATTTCGGGCTGGGATGTCTATGGATGATGTTTGTGCTGCAGCAACATGGACTTCACCTCATACCTTTATTAGTCACTACAAATTAGATCTGGTCTCTAGAGGCAGATCTTCCTTTGGTTCCAGTGTTCCCAAGAGTATTTTTCACTAAGCCACCCAAGATCAAGGTGCTAGGGGCGCTGTCCCACGGATAAGAATGAAGGCGAGATTGGACTACATAACATCAAGAAGTTATGTACTCACCATAACATTCGATGTATGTAGTCCATCTCGCCTTAAATTCTTACTAACCCTCCCTCCTTCCCCCTCCTGGAGGACCTGGAGGTATTGTCTCTAGGTATCAGTAGTCCTTTCTGTTGGGGTTGTTCTTCTTCTCAGTGTGTATGTGTGTGAGCTTGCAGCAAACAGGATCTGGGGAATAGACCTGTTGCACGATGGGATACCTCTTAGCCACGAGCCAATTGAAGACTTCGAGCTAGAGTATTGCCGTGTCGGAGCCGAGATTTGGCTGCGAACCCACAGGTAACAATGTAAGGCGAGATGGACTACATACATTGAACGTTATAGTGAGTACATAACTTCTTGATTTTCATCGTGTTTCACTGCTGCAGTCATTACACTTGGGTTATCCTGCCGTCAGGCGGGCCCGCAGTTGGCCTGAGTTCCAAAGTCTTGGTCTGGCGTCGGTTGCTGTCGCATCTTCCCTGACGTCAGTGCGCCAGGGGTATATAAGCAGCAGCTGACGCCATTTTCTTCAGTCTTTCTTGCCGCACCGTGCCCGAAGCAAAAGCAGTTCGCAAGTGCCGGTCGGCCGACTCTTGAGATTTCAAATTCGATTTCAGAACCGAAGTCTTCAATAAAGCTAAGTACCCCATTGGGAAAATTTTTTCTTGCCTCAGACCGATGTCAGAAAAAGTTAATAATTGTATTTCTTGTGGGAAGCAAATACTTCATAAGGATTTTCATTCTTACTGTATTCCATGCCTAGGCCCAGATCACATAACGTCACTAGTTGTCGGTTTTGTGCTAGATTTAACAAACGCACTATTAAAACGTCTGTTTGATTTTGCTCGCCATTACTTTGGGTGAAGGTTTAATTACACAATGCCGTCGGAACAACCAACGACTGGTATGCATAAAAAATGCAAAGATAAAGATAAGGAAAGGCATCCAAGGCCCAAAATTGACGACAAAGCCTCTTCTAGGCCAGTCACCGGTTCGCCAGTTTTCAGTGAGGCTCTTTCGCAGCCCCTGACACCTGCTACCTCAGAACCACAGGCCGCGTCCGACTCCCACGTGGAGGTTCCTAGGCCTCTAGAGCCTCAAGGTGTTGGGCCTACGGAGATTAACCCTTCAGATGGCTCCGGAGCCGCTGAGCAGGCACCGGCTTCTGAGGGTGTTTTCAGGCCTACTCAACTTACCATTACTACGACAGCCAAGACTAAGCCTACACTAAAGACAAAGAAGCAAGTTCAGCATTCACCTGGACAGGTCTCCATGCCTAAAAAACAGATGCTCAAGATGACCGAAGACTTGATAACTCTGATTAGGGGTTCCCATCCCCCTCCTGATAAAAGGCTTAGGCAGGATACAGACTATGATTCCTCTGACCAGGTTTCAGTATATTCTGATTCCTCTTCAGACCAGGGATATTCTTTACCCCCCTATGAGGATTCTGATGCTGAAGTATCCAGTCCTTCAGCCTCTCCTCCTGAGGATTACTCTTTTGGGGAAACTTTACATACCATGAAGGAGCATTTCCATTGGGAGGGCCAGGATTACTTAGAATCCAAGAAAAGGCTCAGAGATTTTCTTTTGCTACCTCAGCACAGGCCCCTTGCTATTCTGCCAGTGTTGGACATTGTGGATGATGTGTTCTCCGAATCTAGTTTAAACCCTGATTCTTTACCCTCAGCTCCAGTCAAGCCAGACAGGTACTACAGAGTCCCTGACTCTCACATATTTCTTTATAAAAACCCTGTTGCAGACCCAGAAACTATTTTCCAGGGTCCCAAAGGGGTTAAGGCTTCCACGGCTAAGAATTCAGTTCCCTCGGATAGGGACTATAGAGCATTAGACAGATGGGGAAAGAAAATGTACACCTCTGCAACTTCAGCAGTGAGAGCTGTGAATTGCCAGTTTCACATGCTTAAGTATCAACAATATCTACTGTCTCAACTAAAACAGAAAATGAGTATAAATGCAGAACAACCTGACTATAAGGAAATGCAGGATTTATTGCATGCAGCTGAACAAGTGGGAAAGCAAACTTTGCAATGTGGTTTTGATTCATTAGAAGCTTCTTGTAGAGCAGCAGTTACAGGATCTGTGATTCGAAGGCATGCTTGGTTAAAAGAACAAAGTTTACCAGATCATGTTAAGGCAAAATTATTGGATGCTCCTTTGCAGCAAGATAATTTATTTGGTATTAAGGCAGAAGAGGTACTAAAGAAAATGGAGGATAAGGCAAAATCTGTGCAAACAGTAAAGGATTTCTTACAGGTACAGCCACCACGATTTAGCAGAAATTGGCCTACTAAGAATTGGTCCTTTCCAGTGTCAGACAGGCCACAAAGAGGCAGATACAGACGCCCAAGAGGCAGATCTTAGCCACAAGGTTCTTACAGACCATGACAGTTGGGTGCTTCAAACCCAAAACAAGGTGAGGATAAGTCACAACCTTACAGGAAACAGTCCCAATGACTTCCCCCTTCCAATGCCAAACTCTTTCCTTTTGGCAGCTCCCTTAGGGGGGAAACTAGCACTTTTTTCTCAAAACTGGCAAGCAATCACCCAAGACAAATGGATACTGAATATTGTGTCTCAAGGTTACAGGTTCCACTTTCACACTTATCCAAGGCTAAAAGGAATACCAGACCTGCTACAAAATCAATGGGTAGAGGCACAAAAACAAATAACAGCTCTCATGGACATGAGAGCTATTGAAAAAGTACCACAGCAGGAAAAAGGACAAGGATTTTACTCAAGACTCTTTCTGGTACCCAGAAAGGACAAAGCCTGGAGACCCATTCTGGACCTTTCCACTCTGAATACTTACCTGGATGTTCCGAAATTCAAAATGCTGACACTACAACAGCTCCTTCCCATGTTGGGCAAGAAAGCTTGGCTTGTTACTTTGGACCTCAATGAGGCATACCTGCATGTCCCTATCAGACAAAATTGCAGAAGATACCTCAGATTCATAGCTGGTTCAATGCACTACCAATTCTCTGCACTGCCCTTTGGCTTATCTACTGTGCCCAGGGTCTTTACCAAGTGCCTGGCACCAGTAATTGCATTTTGCAGACAAAAAGGAATTCAAATATATCCATATCTGGACGTCTGCCTGATTCAAGCAGAGAGCAAGGACATTCTTCTACAGCATCTGGCGTTCGTAAAAAGATTGTTTAGTTGCCTAGGGTACACAGTAAATGAAAAGAAATCAAAACTAGTGCCCTCACAAGAGATAATATTCCTGGGTGCCAGCTTAAATACAATGGCCCAGATGGCTTATCTCACACCATACTAACAAGGACAACTGACTCAGTATTTTCAATTTATGGCAACAAAGTCCCAACTCCCTGCAAAAAAAAATTCTGCAGGCCTTGGGATTCATGGCATCCTGCATTCTACTAATTCCATATGCAAGACTGCATATGAGGAAATTACAATGGTACCTAAAAAGTGTTTGGTCTCAACATTCTCACAGCTTGGAGACAGTAATACCTCTAATTCCCTGCCTGCAACAGGAGTTTCGATGGTGGGCACAGGCATGTCACCTCAACAAGGGTCAGCCTTTCACTCTTCCCACAGCCAGGCAGACTATAACAACAGACGCCTCGAATTACGCCTGGGGAGCACACATGGCAGGAAAATGTATTCAGGGCAAATGGACCACAGAACAAATGCCTCTTCACATCAATCAAAAAGAGATGTTGGCTGTACAAAATGCCCTAACAGCTTTCAAGGACCTTCTGTATCCAGGACAATTACTATTAAGGACAGACAACACCACAGTGATGTGGTACATAAACAAGCAAGGGGGCACTCATTCTTACCCCCTATGCAGGCAAGCCATGACCTTGTGGAACACGGCTATAACTTATCAAGTTCATCTGCAAGCACAATTCCTGCCAGGAAAGATAAATACTCTGGTAGACGACCTAAGCAGAAACATCATGGATCCTCATGAGTGGAAATTAAATCCACAAGTTTTCAGCATGATAATGCAGAAATGGGGGTGCCCGGACATAGATCTCTTTGTCTCCCCACTAAATTGCCAACTACAAAAATTCTGCACAAGGATTTATCACACACAAGCATGGAAAGTGGATGCTCTTTCGTTCAGCTGGAAAAGCCTAAGTGTTTATGCCTTCCCACCACTGCCTCTCCTTTCAAAGGTACTCCTAAAAGCCAGACAAGACAAACCACAGATGATTCTGATTGCTCCAGACTGGCGACGCCAGCACTGGTACCCAATCTTAAAGAACTTTGCTCAAGGACCACCTTGGATTTTGCCTCAAATTCCACACCTTCTGACTCAGCAAAACAATCAGATACTGCACAGTCAGCTCAAAACCTTAAACCAGGCTGCATGGCAGATTCTTTAGCCAAACAGACAACTTCTCTCTCTATAGCTGTTATGGATGTCATTTTGGAGGCCAGGAAGCCTAGCAGCAGGAAATCTTATTCAGAAAAGTGGAAGAGATTCTGTACCTGGAACCAGGCTCAAAACCTTGATCCTCTGGTCCCTAACATTCCTCAGATGCTACAGTACTTGACTGAGATGCTGGACAAAGGACTATCCTTCTCATCCATTAAGATTCACGCTTCTGCCATTTTGGCTCATTACAACACAGATCCTCCTATTTTTTCTCATCCTTTGCTAAAGCAGTACCTCAGAGGGGCTACAAACATAAGACCGCCCCGGAGAACAACAACACCAACTTGGGACCTCAATTTCATTTTGGAAAAGCTCACTTTGCCTCCTTTTGAACCAGCCAATTCTGCAGAGTTAAAATATATATCATGGAAAACTGCTCTGCTTCTGGCAATAACCTCAGCACGAAGAGTCTCAGAACTACAGGCACTAATGGCAGTAGAGCCTTTTATCATTTTCCACCAAGACATGGTTTCTTTAAGGAGAAACCCTTCCTTTATGCCTGAAGTGGTTTCCAATGTGGCTCTTAACCAATCTATTCACTTGCCAACATTTTATCCAAATCCCAAAAATAAAAGGGAGAGACTTCTACATTCCTTGGACATACACAGGCAATTGCGCTTCTACTTGGACAGCACAAAGGCTTTCAGAAAATCTGAACAATTGTTTGTATCATATGCTGCAGGATCACAGAGAAAGTGTGTATCATATATTGTATCATATGCTGCAGGATTTCAAAGCAGACCATTTCAAAGTGGATAGGACACTGTATCCAGCTCTGCTACACACAAAATGGGAAACCTGTGCCCAGTAATATTAGACCACATTCCACCAGGGCAACTGCCACTTCCACTGCCTTCCTTAGAGGTGTACCTGCCAAAGATATCTTGGAAGCTGCATCTTGGAGTTCAGTGCACACTTTTACCAAGCATTACCATTTGCCTCTTTATTCTAGATCCAGAGCTGGCTTTGCCACTGCAGTGCTGCAGGGCCTCATAGCCACACCAAATCCTCTATAGAGCCAGCCACCCAAACTCAGCTTTAGGATTCTACCCAAGGGTAATGACTGCAGCAGTGAAACACGATGAACATAGTACAGTTTTGTACCTACCATAAATGTAGATGTTCAAGTGTCTTCACTGCTGCAGTCCAGGTTATCCACCCGCCAGCCCCTCTTTCTTATCTGGGACTAACCTATACTACCTATGTGGTGTATTTGCTGGTTAATGAAGGTTTTATTGTTACCTTTTTTGTATGTTTTATTAGCAATATGTATTGCCTACCATTTTTGGGGGCACCTGACATCTGGGGCAAGAAAAACTGAAGAAAATGGCGTCGGCTGCTACTTATATACCCCTGGCGCACTGACGTCAGGGAAGATGCGACAGCAACCGACGCCGGACCAAGACTTTGGAACTCAGGCCGACTGCGGGCCCTCCTGACGCAGGAGAATCCAAGTGTAATGACTGCAGCAGTGAAGACACTTGAACATCTACATTTATGGTAGGTACAAAACTGTACTTTTTCTTTCATATGGAGTTCAGTATTAAACCCAGTGAAAAGAGGTACTGTTTAAGTGTGAAGATGAAAGGGGATTGGGGTTATTAAATTCACTTGTTTATGCTGCTTCTTTGAATTTGTACAAAGTATTAATGTAGGTAAATGAGGAGAATGAGAAGTTAATACTGAAAATTTTCAAATATAACTACAAACATTTTGGGAAATGATGAGAATAAGAAAAAGAGAAACAATGCGTAAATGAAGAAATTAAAAACTATAAAGAAAATAATACTAACATGAACATTTGAAATATAAGTACAAAAATTTTGGGAAATTATGAGAATAAGAAAAAGAGAAAAATGTGTAAATGAAGAAATTAAAAACTATAAAGAAAATAATACTAACATGAAAAATAAAAATTAATGGTATAAAGAAAGATGGAAGGCTGTGGTATAATAATGGAAGAATTGGAGTACTAAGATTGTAGAGTGTCAGGATTCTCTTTGGAGACTGGTAATAAGTAATTTACAGATAAAGGGCCATATAAAAATAAAGTTACTGTGTGGGTAGGAAGAGGCAACATAGCATATTTTATTGAAATATAAAAGACTGGTAAAAGTCTGGAAAATGTGTGAAGAAAATGTTTTGAGAATATTAATGATGTAAATAATATAGATATGGATATGATTATATATAGATATTTTAAGAACTAAAATAAAGAATATGTGAGAAGAGTAGATAAGAATGCATTTTATAAAATATGGGTTATTTGGAAGGAAAGATTGAATTAAATTTTGTTTAATGGGAAGTGGATTTTAGCTGATGTATTACGACAGATTAGATTATGATTGTGGAGAGAGGAGTGGGGGTAAATTATGGAAGAATAAGGTGATGATGGTGTACAGGAGTATGTAAATATGAACATTTAAATATGAATATTTTGTAAATATTTAAGTTATGTTTTATGTTCTGTTAACTAATGGACCCATTTCCTCTTTGAGCTTACATCTACCTGAGTTCAAACAGATGGGAACTTGGTTTAAAATCTCTCCCAAAGAATGGCACACCCAGGAATGCAGCACTCCCTTATGCTGAACTACACTATCAGCAATCAATCTACCTGGTGTGTGAATAGAACCCACAACTGTCTACACCAAAGGTGGGTCTGCTACCTGTTGCTCCACTGTCACTGAGATAAATGTGTTGTTGAGAATCTTGAATTATGTGTAAAATGTTTTGTAAGAGGAATAGAGTTTAACTTTAAGTGGATGGAATCTTTGATTTGATTTATTGAAATAGATGGATTAAGGCTCAACCAGTAAGTAGAGTATATAAGGGAACTTTCATATCTGAAACTAGAGATCAGTTTGTAAGTACTGGAAATAGACTTCTCAGAGATTAGTGATTTTCATAACTGTTTACAGAAGTTTATTTTATTAGTGTTCACTTGTAAGTAAGGCATTTTATATTGCATTAGATGAGAAATCTGGTTTAAGATAGGGCAATATCCTTTGGGTAACCTCAGGGAAATGCCTCATTCTTCTGAATAGGATATATAATTAAACACAAAATTTAAGATTAGCTTCTAAAGGAAGATTGGACAAATCTAATATTCGATTACTAATTTTATGATTGCGGTTTAGATGGATTGCTTGAAAAAGTACACATGAAGACTGTAGGTTTAGGTTATTAATTATGTTTGAGGGATATCTATCAGTTAGAAAATTATGTAGTTGAATTAGTTTCATGTCTTTTTTGTTTAACAATGGCAAAGCCAAATGACTGCAGTGATAGCTTTGTGTATAGCAGTGCCATAATTTAATCCAAGTAAGACATCATGCATTTTGTTTTGGTTGAATATTGATTTTTTTTTCTTAATAATCTGCTGATATTAATTATTAGATAGTATACATAGAAATGAGGTAGTCCAAGTCCACCATGCGTATTTGTTTGGATTAGCTTATTATAGGTCATTTTGACAAATCTAGGGTGCAATATCAGTTTTCCTAAAGTAGAAGTAATGTTTTGAAACAAATTGTATGTGATATCTAAAAAAAGGCATTAAAGTTAAATAATATTTCTGGTAGTAGTAAAGATAGCGAGAGATGTATTTACGCCAAGAATCTAGCATCCATGCTCTCTCTCTCTCTCAAAACAGTAACACGGAGAAGGTTGTCAACTCACCCACCATTACATACACACATAGTATGCATCAAACACATAAATCCACATACGCAGAGGTTCCCTTGAAAAACTTACCGAAATACCACAGACATTCAAAACCTAAGGCTGCTACAGCTAACACAGTCCCCATAGCTCCCATGACACCTAGCAGCACCAGTGTCTCACTCACTAAGCCCACAAGGCATAACACTCAAAAAACAAGTTTTCTTGTCATTGGAGATGCTATAATGAGACACACAGATGTCCCACTCACCAGGTTGGACAAGGAGAAAGTCATGGTCAGCTGCCTGTCCAGTGCCAGGATTAATCAAATCACCCATGTACTCAGGTCTTTAGGAACCAAGTACCGTTATGACTCTGTCATAGTTCATGTTGGTGTGAATGACCTGAGATGTACCCCCACTGGACATGGTTGAGCTCTCTGAGTATGTGTCCCAAGCAGGTATGTCCCTAGCCTTGAACAGCATATTACCCTGACCTAGAATGATGTCACAGTATAAAAAAAAAATGATTGATTTCAATAATTGGCTCAGTTTTTGGTGTCATTCAAAGGGGATCCAGTTCCTGTCAGCCTGGGAAGCAATGGTCGACAAATCTCACTGTTTTGCAAGAGACAGTTTGCACCTGGCACCACTAGGCTTTTGGCTGCTGGCAAAGGCTCTTGCCTCTCCTACAGTGCATTTTTAAGCAATGTCTCGAATACAACATTACTGATGTGAAATTAACCAATCAGAACAAAATGAGGATCATACTGCTAAATGATAGGAGGTTAAATCAAAAAATGTACTCCCTGGAAGCACTTCTATCACTAGAAGATCTAGATGTCTGTCCAGTCACAGAAATCTGGTTCAAGGGATCAGAGATTACCCCTTCCTTGAATGGCTACTATGCCTTCCATACCTTTAGACCGCAAAATGACCACGTGAAAACCAAAGAAGGCAGTGTTTCAATCTATATTAGAGGTAAATTCACCTCCCATCTAGTTAGACTGGAAAACTCCATGGAGTTACTCCAGGTCCAGGTTACTGTGGGTAAGACACCCATTCAAGTCATAGCCATTTATAGATCTCCCTATATGAGTCACAGTGCCAATGAAGCCTACTTGTCCAAACTGGAGACAATCCAAATTTTACTGAATAAACTGGCTATGGGGGATTTCAATTATCCCACTATCAACTGGGAAACATACGCTAGCCCTAACTTGCTAGCACAAAAGTTCCTTGACTTTGTTACTTTAAATGCCCTGGAACACATTGTCCATACCCCAACAAGAGAAACAAACATTCTAACTCTGGTCCTCACCAACATGTCAAACAGGTGCACTGCTGCAACTGCTGGACCCCCATTAGTTAAAACTGACCACAAATCAGTCATCCTCGAACTTGCACTAACACCAGAACTCACAAAAGGTGAAATCAAACAAAAAAATGTCACCAAGGCAAACTATACCCTCCTAAGTAAAAGTTTAAATGCATTCCAAGCCTCACTTGAAGCTGGAAATGGTAACTGTGCCAAAGTTTACACTAAAGCCCTGTACAATCACTTGCGTAAATGTATAAACTTGGCTCTACCAGAAAGAATCAATGCCAGAGCACCATGGTGGACATCCAGCATCAACAAACTTTACAATAAATGCAAAAAGTTGCTGTCCACGAAAACAAGGCAGGGACCCAACAATGGGTAATCATCCTCCTCAGCCTCAGCAGACAAATAAGACAACTTGTCAAATCCTCCAAGGGCTCCTTTGAGACAAATTTAGCAAGTACAGCCAAGGATAACCATAAGGCTTTTTACAGCTATGTACATAATCTAATGGGTAAGACCCAAGCATGTGCAGAACTAGTGGCCAATGGTATCACACACACTGACCCCACAGAGGTAGCAGACCTGCTAGCAGATAGGTTTGGCAAATATTTCACTCCCTTATCCCCTCCTAACTTACAACAAACCTTCTCCCAAACTTCCCACCCCGCCCTACATATCTGCAGAGCAGGTCCTCAAATCCTGCCCAGGCCAAAAAACATAGCCTGTATGGGACCAGACTACATCCCAGACTGTCTTCTAAACAGGCTAAAACATGAACTAACATCACCACCAAGTACCCTTTTCAATCATAGTCTAACCTCAGGCTTTGTTAGTGAGGAATGGAGAACAGCTACAGTTATTCCCCTCCACAAAGTTGGCCTAGCAACAAACCAGGAGAATTACAGACCCATAAGCCTGACCAGCCTCATCTGTAAGGCCATGGACATATCATTATGGACCTCTTAAATAACGACATAAGTGACCTCCAAACCCTGGATCCTACCCAATTCAGCTTCGTGAAGGGCAGATCCTGCCTGTTAAATCTGGTGGATTTCTTTGAAAGTGTGACCAAGGTCATTGATGAGTGCAAATCTGTGCACACAGCATACTTTGACTGAGCAAAGGCTTTTGACACAATCCCACATTCAGGCATTACCAATAAACTTAACAAACTGAATGCAAACCCCTTTGTTGTAAGATGGATTGCCAACTGGCTCACAAACTGGACACACACAATCAAAGTGGGTGACTCCATATCAACTAGCAGAAATGTTACCAGCGTGGTGCCACAGGGGTCAGTGCTGGGGCCCTACCGTTTGGTATATACTTCTCAGAGGTTCAGGTCAAAATGAAAGAGTTGTGGTTGACCAAGTTTGCAGACGACTGCAAACTAGGTGCAATTTTTGAATCCCCAAATGATGTCAGTATACTCCAAGATGGTCTCATGCAGAACAGCAACTCATGTATTAGTCAAAGGTTCAAACTGAATGCCCAGAAATGCATCATCATTCCCTTCGGCACAAACAATATCCCTTCTGTTAAATCAACAACAATACCCTAACTATCCATGAAGTGGTAAGGGACCTGGGATCAAAAATTGACTGCGACCTTAACTTTGACCACCATATGTCTACTGTAGTAAGGAAAACTTTCTATGTAGCACATTTGATTATTAAAGGCATCGCCTCAAGATTAAAAGAAGTTATAATTCCCGTGTACTCGGCACTTATCTGGACCATAATTGAGTATAACGCCCCATTTGGCATGTACTGTACTAAGTACCTGCAGCAATTAGAGAGGCCTCAGAGGTTTGTAATAAAGATAATCAAGGGGCTCCAGCGTGTGCCTTACAAAGACCGAGTAAAGTTCCTGTCACTATACTCTGTATTGTATAAACTTCCTAAGGAGATTTATGCCTGGGCTTTAGAGCAATCTAAGACCCAAACCTAATGAACTTGCTGCATATCCGTAAATCAAATGGACCTAGGGTTACCTGTTCCAGGGACCTAAATATGGCCTGCAACTTAAATAGGATATGTTGGAGGGACAGATTTATCTCCCAGCGACTGCCACATCTTTGGAGCAGGCTACTAATTCATATGAAACAGAGTACTTCTATGACACTGTTCAAAAGGAACCTGGACAAGTGGATGGGGCACCATAAATTCTTACTGGGGATAGCACCCACAACCCTCCTGGACATGGGCAGTCATTACTAAATGCCATCTTGGGTATTGACTGGCATTTCTTTGGTATTAACATTGGGATGAAATGGCTAGGCTTAAAATAACCTCCTGGCCAATAGTCTAGTAAACTCCTATGATCCTATTTCCACTATGGCAAATTTTGAGAGGATGGAAAATTTTAGTTTTTCCCATCTTTTAAATCACTTGTGATATTTGTCCATGTTTTACCTATGTTGTAATGGTCGTTTAAAGCCATATCTTGATTGAAGATGATGCCTTAGTACTTCAGAGCGGTACTGTTCTTAATCTCTATAAAGGATATAATCAGTTAGCTGATATTTAGTGTTTAGGGGGAAAATTGTGAATTAATTAAGGTTTAATTTATAATTTGAGAACTTAGTAAGTGGACATCTGTTTAATTATTTTATGTAGGTCTGGGTTTGGTAAAGTGAACTAGATACTAATATCGTCTGCAAAGGCATTAGTGTTAAGGAGATATTATAATTTTTGGGCAAAAGGTAGTAAGTATTCTGTTGTATTGAAAGAAATAAGTGTTCACTATATAAGTTAAAGAGTTAAGGGGAGAGAGGACAGCCTTGTCTGGCACCATTGAGGATCAGTATTGTAGGAGAGCTCTAGATTTATTAATGTATAAATGTGTAAATATGTTGGAATATAATAAACTTAATAGCAGTAAGAAACAGTATAGAGCAGGTGAATTAGTATATTACAATGTAAAGAAAACTTAGCTACATATGATCAAATACTTCTGAAGCATCTAAAGCAAGAGTAAAGATAGTTTGTTTGGTATTATTAAATAGAAATTGTAAAGATTCTAAAGGAAGTCTGTTGTCACAAGTTTGTCTGGATTTCAGAAACTCAAACTGGAATGGTGAAATTGTAAATGATAAAATAGATTTTAGTATAATAGCTAGTAGTAATGAACCAACAATTTCATTAATTTTACTGCAGTAATTGATAGATTGCTTGGTTTCTAATTTTAAAATGTCATGCTTTTAGATTGATTCTCTTTGTACATTTTTTATAGTAAGATACTTTATTAATGAGAATTCCTCTTACCTCAGCTTTAAGATCTGCCCATTGTATACACAGGGTCAGTTAAGAATTGCCTAGATTCTGTATTAAATCTTGCAGGGATGTAATCTTCTGTTTAATATAATTTTTTGGAGTAATGTACAGTTAAGTGTCCAGTTGTAATTGTGGGTATAGTTGTTTTCAGATTGGTCCAATCTAATTTTATTCTGATTTTAGAATGGTAACAGAAAAAAATAAGTTCTAATTCATAATAAAGTTCTAGGTTTAAGAATAAATTAGAAGTCAGGAAGAAGTCTGACATTTACCAAACATAACACTATGAAAAATAAGTCTTTCTTGTAACAAAGTTAATGTTACTTGTTTGGATTAGGTCAAATAGATTGAAGTCAGCCATTAATTCAGCTATTGTCAATGAAGCATTAACATTATATGATTTAGCTTTGTTAGTTCTGCAGGATCCACTATGGAATTCCAATTTCCACCTACAAAATAATAAAAATTGTGGCATTTATTTAGTGAATTATGGATTTCCATGATTAAATCTATTTGTTTTTGACAGGGGACATAACTGTTCAAAAGCAAAACAGGTTTATTAAAAAGGCTATTTATACAAACAAAACAGCACCGTCTACCATTCTGATCAGTGGCATAGTCTAAAATGAAATCAGGAAAAGAAGATGTAATAATGGCAGTCCTTAAGCTGTTACAATTGGTACCAGCAGCTATAATTGTTTTTAACCATTTTTTGTTAACCTGATTCAATTGTTCTGTGATCATGCAGGTTTCTTGTATAAAGGGGACTTTAGGTTTATATGGTATTCAAAGTATTATTTCTCACATTTATTTTCATTTCATTTTTAGGACTTAGATTCATTCAACATAGTAAGTGCCATACAGACCCACCATTTTTTCTTAATTGCTTTTACTCCCCATTTTAAATGTATCAGAATTATATTCTTTGTTCTCACAGATATTAGTAAAATGTCCATTGTGTTTCAACTTTATATCCTTTTATATATGCCTAATCATCTAACCCACTCTGTTATTTATATAATTTTATCTTCATTATTATAATTAGTAAAATATCACAGTTATTGATGCATCAACATTAATATTATCAAACAACTAGAATTCTATCAACTATAAATGGAATTTACGCATATAATTTACCATATGAAAAGTGAAATGAATATAATATTTGGTAGTAACCTAATCCATACTGAACATAAAAATATATTCATTGTATATAAAAAAAAAACTCTTATAAAGATATTCCCCAGAATTCAATAAAATCCATTTAGGCTCCGTGTAGAGCGTAGATAAAATGTACACTGCCACGGTTCCCCCTTGGTAGCGCACCATGCATATTACTCATGGCGCACTATCGAGGAAGAGAATAGTACCAGTGATATTGAATCCATATAGGCAGAAGTGTTTTGGCTGGTCAGATGTTATGTACGTGATGAAGCTCCCTGTAATGTTCCCTGCTGCTGCTGAAATGTGCTGTGAATTAATAGTTTTTATTTAAATGTTTAATTTTTGTTGATTTATTTATTTTTTGAGGTAATGTCCATTTGCATGGTGCAGAGTGCAGCAATGCCAAGTGGCACTTATGCATAGACAGCTGACTGCTGCCAGACATCTAACAATAGAAAGTGGATGTAATTATCTGTTTTTTTTTTAATTAATTAATTAATTTATTTATTTTTTAATGTATGTTTGCTTTGCACGGGGCGGCGTGGATGACAGCAATGCCAAGCCTCGTTTACAAATAGACAGCAGACACCTGTCAGATATCTAAAAATAGAAACTGACTGTAATCATTTCTGCTTTTGTTTAAGCCCATTTACACTGTGCCCCGCTGTAGCTTAGTAGCATATGTGAAGGTACACGAGTTTGTATACTATTATATTGAATACTATTATATTCAATTACCCTAATATAGGCTGGGAACACTACTCAAGCCCAAACACCCTAGCCCAAAAGTTCCTGGAATTCATAAACTCAAATGCCATGGAACAACTAGTCACCATCCCCACAAGAGGAGATAACATACTTGATCTCATCATCACGAACATGGGAGCACAATGTTCAACACCGGAAGTATACCCCTCACTGGTGAGATCAGATCACAAACTAATCTCGCTGGAGGTCCTCATCCCACCCCCACCTGAAATAAAAAAGACCACAGTAAAGAACTTCTCAAAGCCGGACTTCACACTTCTAAAGACTAGTGTGGTCTCCTTTAAGGCCCCGAGCGGAAAACAGTACTCAAGCCGCTGAATCACTTACAAACACCTTCTACCAGCACCTGCAGGACTGCATGGATAAGGCAATCCCAAACAAAACAAAGACTCTTAGTACCAAAGGCAAGCGTCCAGTCTGGTGGACCCCAGCCATAAACAAACTCTACAATAAAAGGAGGAAGCTACTACAAGATAGAGCAAAATCCTTAAAAGGTAAAACACCCTTGATCACTATAAGTAAAAACTAAGAGCTCTCATAAAATCATCCAAAGCAAATTTGAGAGAAAAATAGCTAAAGACTCAAAAGACAATCATAAGGCCTTC
Organism: Protopterus annectens; assembly: GCF_019279795.1. Lineage (NCBI taxonomy): Eukaryota > Metazoa > Chordata > Ceratodontiformes > Protopteridae > Protopterus > Protopterus annectens. The sequence goes on from NC_056747.1 coordinate 982,304,528, forward strand.
TTTAGCTATGTTAGAAACCTAGGAGGAAACTCCCAGATATGCTCAGAACTAGTTCAAAATGATGTGAAGATTACTGATCCTACAGACATTGCCAACATACTGGCTGACAGGTTCAGTGCAAACTTCTCCCCTCCCCAAAGGAGATATCTATACCAAGCGATTGCAGCCCCCAAACATCTCCAGCAAGTGAGAACTGCTCTCTCCAAAGCAAAAACACAGCGTCCATGGGACCTGATGGTGTCCCGGCTGTGTGCTCCACGAACTCAATGAGGAATTAAACCCACAGCTAGGACAGCTGTTTAATCAAAGTCTTACCTCTGGATGCATTACCCAGGAGTGGCGCACTGCAACTGTGGTCCCACTTCACAAAGGCGGTGCCTCCACCGACCCTGGAAATTACCGGCCCATTAGCTTGACAAGCCTTATCTGCAAAGCCATGGAGAGGATCATAATGGACCTCATAAATAAAGACATAGGGAATTTGTAGACTTTGGATCCAACCCAGTTTGGCTTTGTCAAAGGCAGATCATGCCTTTTAAACTTGGTTGACTTCTTGAAACAGTCACCAAAGCCATTGGCGAGGAAAGGCAGTCCATACAGCCTACCTCGATCTGGCTAAGGCCTTGATACAATACCCCACTCGGGTATCATTGAAAAACTCATCAGCTTAAATGTTAACCCATACATCACAAGATGGGTTGCAAACTGGCTGAGTGACAGATCCCACAGGGTCAGAGTTGCTGGCGCCATGTCAGACTCAAAGCCTGTCACAAGTGGTGTCCCACAGGGCTCAGTCCTAGGCCCACTCTTGTTTGGCATCTACTTTTCAAGTACAAGCAAACACAGGAGGGTTATGGCTGACAAAGTTTGCAGATGACTGCAAACTGGGCGCCATAGTAGAAAACACATCTGACACAGATATCCTTCAGAAGGGTCTCACAGAAACAGATAACTGGTGCCAGAGCCATGGCCTGAAGTTAAATGCCAAAAAATGCATAGTCATACCCTTTGGGAAAAACAAGGTTACCCCTAGCTACCAAATAGGTGGCAATCCACTGAGCACAGAAGAAGTTATCAGGGACCTGGGGACCCAGGTTGATAGTAGTCTGTCATTCGACACCCATGTAGCTAAAGTAGTTAGGAAGACCTTCTCCATTGCCCACCTTATCATGAAGGGATTCTCATCTAGATCAAGGGAGGTCATAGTCTCCCTTTACTCATCACTCATCAGACCAATGATTGAGTACAATGCCCCATTCGGGATGTATCTGACCCGACACTTGCAGCAGCTGGAGAGGCCACAAAAGTTCCTCACCAAAAGGATAAAGGGTCTCAAAATCTGTCCTATGCTGCCCGACTGAAAGAACTCCAGCTCTATTCAGTAAACACCGCTTGCTCAGAGGAGACCTTTGCCTAACGTACAAGGCCATGTCAAACTCAGATTTGATGGATAGGCTTCACCTCAAAAAGTCTAGATCCATCAGAGCCACAAGGGCGGGAGACTTAAACCTCGACACGGCTATTAATAGGACGTGTTGGAGGGATAGATTCATCACCCAAAGACTCCCTATGCTGTGGAACAAAATCCCGGTACATGTGAGGCAGAGCACCTCGCTAGCCTTGTTCAAGAGAAATCTTGACCAATGGATGGGAGATCGCAGATATACCCCAGGGATTACCTCAGTGTCACTGCTCGACAGAGGCACAGCAAAATAATGGGTATAGTTCCCCATACTAAAGGGGTGGCGTAAGCCACAAAACGATGGGCTAGGCTTGTAAATGCCCTCGGGCAGATAGCCTAGTATGAACCTATGAACCTATCCAAGTAGCTAAATGGGTACAGTAATGGCCTAAAGCTTCATAGGTCCTGGGATTGAGTTCCTAGCAGACATACCATTTGTTTAATATAACCCTGGTGCAGAAATACATCCATATAAAGCCATGCACATAATAATGGCTGTAAAAAAGTATGTCACAGCCTGTATGTGTTTATTTATATCTTGCAAATATACCTGCTATAACAATGACTCAGTAGCTCAGTCTGTTAAATGCCTTGCAAGCAGTACATTTTGCCACACACAGTCCTGGGTTCAACTCCAGTGGTGTGTAGCATTTAAATTACATTATTGTGAAGCCAGCAATTAATAACTGAGTCATGCACTCTTTATCCCGACAATGCATTTCAAATGAAATGTCTGCTTGCCACTGATGGAAGTCACAGGCCTGCAGATAGGAACACACTTCACAGATATACTCTGAGTTAGTGCAAAATGACAAAAAATACACTGAACCCACAGACATTGCCAACATCCTGGCAGAAAGGTTCAGTGCAAACTTCTCCCCCCCCTTCCCCCCCAAAAGAGCAAATGTCTATCCCAACAGAGTGTAGCCTTCCTGAGATCACAGATGCACAGGTGAGAGCTGCCCTCTCCAAAGCAAAAACACAGCATCAAAGGGACCAGACGGTGTCCCGGGCTGCGTCTTACACGAGCTCCAAGAAGAACTAAACCCTCATATAAAGTCACTGTTCAATCTCAGCCTTACTACAGGATATGTACCCCAAGGAATGGCGTATAGCAACAGTGGTCCCACTCCACAAAGGTGGTGCCACAACAGACCCCGGAAACTATCGCCCTATAAGCCTGACTAGCCTGGTCTGCAAAGCTATGAGCATATCATCATGGAAATCATAAACAAAGACATTGGGAACCTCCAGACACTGGATCCTACCCAATTCGGCTTTGTTAAGGGCAGATCTTGCCTCTTGAACCTGGTCGGCTTCTTTGAAACAGTTACCAAAGCCATAGATGAAGGTAAGGTAGTCCACACAGCCTACCTGGACCTCGCAAAAGCCTTCGACACAATACCCCACTCGGGCATCATAAATAAGCTCACCAGCTTAAATATCAACCCCTATGTCACAAGATGGGTTGCAAACTGGCTCAGGGATAGAACCCACATGGCCAGAATAGCAGGTGCCATGTCAGACTCTAAACCAGTTACAAGTGGCATCCCACAAGGCTCAGTCCTGGGACCTCTCTTGTTCGGTATATATTTCTCTGAGGTACTGGCTAACATGGGTGGACTATGGCTGACCAAGGTCACAGATGACTGCAAACTGGGTGCCATAATCGACTCTCCGGGTGACACAAGCATCCTCCAAAAGGGTCTCACAGAGACGGATAACTGGTGCTAAAGCCATGGCCTAAAGCTAAATGCCAAAAAGTGCATAGTCATCCCTTTTGGGAAAAAAAAAGTGCCCACAAATTACCACATAGGTGGTAATCCATTAAGTACGGAAGAAGTAATTAGGGACTTGGGGACCCAAGTAGATAGCAATCTCTCCTTTGACAATCACATTGCTAAAGTGGTTAGAAAGACCTTCTATATAGCCCACCTTATCACGAAAGGGTTCACATCTAGATCAAGAGAGGTCATTGTGCCCCTCTAGTCATCACTTATCAGGCCCATAATTGAATACAATGACCCATTTGGGATGTACCTTACCCGACACCTGCAGCAACTAGAAAGACCCCAAAAGTACCTCACCAAGAGGATCAAGGGGCTCAGACAGATGCCCTATGCAGTTTGGCTAAAGAAACTCCAGCTCTACTCAGTTGTGTACCGCCTACTCAGAGGCGATCTGTGTCTGACGTATAAAGCCATGCCCAACCCAGAATTAATGGACATGCTTCACCTCAGGAAATCCAAATCCCTTAGAGCTACACACTCCAGGGACTTGAACCTCAGCACAGAAATAAATAGGACATGCTGGAGGGACAGATTCATATCCCAGAGGCTCCCCTCACTCTGGAACAAAATCCCAATCCATGTTAGGCAGAGCCCCCCACTGACCCTCTTCAAGAGAAATCTTGATGAGTGGATGGGAGATCATAAGTTTACTCCTAGGATCTCTTCTGTGTCCCTGCTTGGCAGAGGTACAGTAAACTAACCTTAAAAGGGCTACCTTCTGTGACCTATTATACAGAGGCACAGTCAACTAATCTAAAAGAGTGGCAAAAGCCAAACACACTCTGGCTAGGCTTATAAATGCCCTAGGGCAGATAGCCTAGTATCAACCCATGAACCTATGAACCTATAGCAACATTTTAAGTGCATAAAGTGTCACATTATTCATTAATATGCATGCACAGAAGATTTTTAACTCAGGTAATACAAATGAGGCCCACTAATATCAGAGTGCAGTACACAATCCTTTCAAACTCACATTGCAGATTAGCACAGCTGCACAACCAACATACACATATGAAGCCCCTGCTTGTAACTAGGACTGCCAGCATACACATTCCAAGTGAGTATCAGACTGTAACATGTGGCCTGACAGTCACCCAAATGGTAGACATAATGTTATATTTATTCCCTGTGTTGCTCAAGGACACAGCAAACATGTTGCCTAGTACTCTGTTAATGATACCATTGCCTAACATACTTACCTTAAACACATGCCTTAAATGGAGTGGAATGGGTACCCTCACTTTGGCTCTGCCTTTACTACAAGGCTGCCACAGCTACCACAGTTACTCCTACAGCTTGTTGTCTTCCAAAATGTTCACACTCTCTGCCTATGCCTATTACGTGCAGCAGCAGCTGCAGCCTGTAGCATGCATATCTCTGTAACAGTAGCTGTTACAGATCTACCCTCTGTGATGACATAGTCTCTTCACCCTAGTAATGTGTAGCACAACATATTGAAAAGGGCTTCTAATCTACATGAAGGCCTTATATCTTGTACAGTGGTTGCATGCCATTGGCTGATGATATTGCACATCAGCTGTGTTGGTTCCAATTAGCATTTCAGAACCACAGATTGGTTGAGAGGCAATCACCTGCTAATGAGAAGCATGTTAAAAGGCAAATATGCTGGCTAAGGGGAACCATTCTGTATGAGACTTTCTACACACAGAATGCACGTTTGCAAAAACTTAAATATCACCACATATCAACAGAGGAGTTTTGCACTCCAGCAGGTATGTAAACTTTTTATTTACAAAAGGATGCAGATGTGTGAATATACTTACAGTATATATACAGTTTATAGTATTAAGCCTTTTTTAGAACTGTGATAATGAGCTCCAGATTTGTTATACCTACAGACAACGTACAATACATCAAAGGTGGAATGCTTTTTGTCAGTGTGGTACACTGGTCTCATGGGACTTTCCCTTTGTAGTGGTCGTAATAGCACACTGCTATTTGTTTGACACTGTTGTTTTTACATATTATCAGGGGGTAGCCCCTAGGGGACACACTAAAATAGACTCCAGTGTTGGGTGTATGATCATACAGCAATATCTGTCATGGCACACACCGAAATAGCTAACTTTCACTAGTATCTTAGGTGTATCCACATGCTTAGTATGTTTGTACACTGTGGAATATGACATGTGTGATCAAGCAGTGGATACTGCCAGCCTTTCTGTTCTTGCTGTATCTCTACATAGTGTGCTTCCATGTATGTGATCCTGACATGTATTCCCATTCTGTTGTCTGTCAGGAAACATGTACCCAAGACACCGTGCACCTTTCACAGATGCAGAGAATGATATTATAGATGAAGGTCTCCTGCAACACCATGAACTCCTACTGTCCAGGGGGAGGCAAAACAGGGAACAGCAGGCAGCCTTGTGGACTGACCTTGTCCATGATGTGAATGCCACAGGTCATCAGAGCAGGACATATGAGCAGGTTTGACACAGTGCAAAGGACGTGATCAATGTTGCACGCAGAAGAGCAGCAGATGTGGCCAGGGATCGTGTCATCACTGGTAGAGGGCCTACAGCAAAACAACCACTCTCAGCCACTGAGGAATTGCTGGCAAACCTAGGCACACACAACAGCTCCAGGCATACATCACATCGCACATCGTGGATGTGGGTGCCACAGTTTCCATGGCAGAGGAGCGTGCAGGTAAGATTCATTTGATCATTATTGCACAGTGGCGGCTGGTGACTTCAAATCAGAGGGGGGTTGCCAAAGATAGTTGAATGGGTGGGGCCAATGGGAAGGAGTGTGATCAGCTAGAAAGGGGTGGAGCTATGCTCAAAAACCACAAAAACTGGGACTTTAATTAAATACGTTGCCCTGGGTGCCAAACCGTCATTATGAGAGTCCAATCAAGGCAAAATGAAGTGTAGAAAAAAAAAGTATTTTGATGCATTGGCTGCATGACAGCTTACTTGATATCTAGATGGAAGCAAAAGGGTTGTGAGGCATAAAAAAATAAATTACTTTTTAAATATATTACTGGAATGCCAGTTAAAATTAACTATAAAAAAGCAGCACTCAACTCAAACCAGTTCTTCTTGCACTACAGTTCTAATTATAATTTATATTCAGCTTTATAAAAGTACCAATTAACATGCTGAAAGTAGCAATCTCTGTGATATCCTCACTTGTAAAAATGTTTCTTATCCAAAAAAGACCTGCTGCCTCACAACAACTAACTACTTGTTTCATGGGGAAAACGTGATCAAAGTAAAAAATGAGCAACAAACAAGAAACAAGCTCAAGATAAATTGCTTAAAGGATCACTGCACAAGTTATGGACCACACATGATAGATTGGCATTCTGTTTAGTTTATGGGTAAAGCCTGCAAAGATGACTGCAAGTCTCCAACAAATGTAATGAGCTTCTGAAATTACTATAATCATGTCCTTTATTACAAATACTGTCATATGCATTTCAATACCTAAGGCTTATACGTTATCTAGTTATGTAAATATTTTACAATCTCAGACAAGCTTACAGTGGTCATTAAATCATTGCTACTTAAACACAGAGCAGCAGCACTGCAACAACATTTATTTTCTGAATAATAAGAAACATAAATCAACAGTATAAAAATATGACAGAAAAACAGAACATTCTGCAAAATCAAGAACAGATTAAAAAGTCACTGTAGTACTTGTGTCTACCTTGGATGGGGGGATACTGTGCACACTTACACTGCATAACTGCTCCTTGCCTTGCTTGGACACATCCAGAGTCACTACATAGGGGAATGGGGTGAAACAAGTATGTCACAATTTGAAATGTCACTGGCTGATGGTGATGGCCGTGACATATTTGTCATACCTCTCAACCTCAGAACAAGAAAGCTGGACAAAGCCGTAAATAGAAGTGGGACAAAGGCCCAAAAATAAGGACAATTTTTAAATATTGCTCTTATAAACTTAGAAAGATAATAGAATAGTAGGTCTTGCATTAGTATGAATTTTCTGAAGGGTATGAAATCTGAAACTCAAATGTCAGTCATTATTTTCTAACTTCAGTCTTTAATGATTTGCCAATAATTTGCCAGAAAAGCACAATTTTATGAAAAATGGACCAAAAATGTGATGCAAAAATATAAAATAGCCACACAATGAGCTGGGAACCTGTCAAAGAAGGGACACTTTTTTAATGTTAGTATTGTTAAGCTGAGCAGCTGACAAAATAAGAGAATCTACATGCATTTCTGAAATAAAAGTAATCTATAACTCAGATCATTACAGTTATTTATTAATTGTAAATCCTCCATATTTTCTTCCAAAATTGCCATTTTGCAGAGGGATTATTAGGGGAGAGCAACATTTTGAGCCAATGTCGGGGACAGTTGAGAGGTTTGGATATACCTAATTCTATAAAGCGATTTATTTGCGCGTACCTCTCAACCTGTTAACGCAGGAAATCTGGATAAGGCCAAATATATTGGGGGAATATAGAGACAGTATAAAAAATTGCTCTTGTATAAACTTAGACCGTTAATAGCATAACAGGTCTTGCTTTAGCATGCATTTTTCTGAAAGGTATGAAGTCTGAAACTCAATGTCTGTCATTATTTAGTGACTTCATTCCTAAATGATTTGACAGAAAACCACAAATATTATGAGGAACAAACCAAAAATAATAAGCAAAACTCTATTCATTCTGTGAACATCTAGACAGTTGAGAGGTATAGTTCAGCCGGGGCTCTCTTTGAGTTTGCCGCCGTTCCCCTCTCACAAAATAATGGTCGAATGGGGCCTCCCCCCTGCAGCCATTCCAATGTCCCATTACTTGGCTGTTTTACCCCATTTACCATAAACACTGTAATGTGCATACTGCTTTACATCTATGATGATTTGGATTTCATTTAAAAGTTTTATTTTACATTTTACAGCACAAACACTAATAGACATCTGCTAAACAAAGCAATGCACTATCACAATGAAAATAGACTTAGCATTAAAACTTCTCTGCCCATGAAACTCACATTCATTGAAATAGCATTGAAACCCACATTCAAAGAAAATACATCTGGCCAGTGGCAGATAATGATTAACTTTGGGCCATTTTAAAATCATAGGCCCCTTGCACATGAAACATACATGTGTTCTTTGATACACCTTCCTGATTGTATTAAATTATATTCCTTGTGTAATACAGTGAAGTTGTTAGAGGGCATTTTAAATGTATTGTTTTGAACATTTTTCCCGTAAACAATGAAACTAAATGCATGCACCAGTAATGACAAAACTGCCCAATTCAGAACATTTCCATCATAAAAGTCTACTCAAACTTCTACAATCCACCAGTATCAGTAAATATGCGTAATCTCTGCAGAAGTGGAAGTTATCTAATTAATTCCACATTAAAGAGATCTGTAATTAATGAAGAGGTTGCTGCTAGCAAACAACTTTATATTTCATTGTTTCATCTACAAATAAAGTACCTATTGCCCTTGAGGAATAAATTGCCTATGTTACATAAAAAAATGATAAGCTAGAAATATTGCAGTAGGGAATGGATGGCAAACTGATAACGGGTTCATAATTACTAGGTATCTCCACCATAGAGGACATTCTTATGATTGCAGCATCCACCCCCTTTAAAAGTACAACAAAGTACAGTATCAGTGACGCATCTACATACTGTGGGAATAGAACCCATAGCCTTTTGCATCGAAAGCAAGTAGACTACCTGTTGTGCTATTAGCAGTGTAAGCCGACTCAGCATAAGTAACACTAAACTTCTCTTCCCCCTAAGCTCTTAGCTCCTTGTAAACTCCACTCGACACTCAACTGTATCTCTCAACTTTGCACCACTTGAGCACAAGAAATCTGGAAAAAGCCAAAATGTATTGGGGGGAGGGTACAAAAGCCCAAAAACCTTGGACACATTTTAAACATTACTTGTATAATCTTGGAAAGTTGCTAGAAGAAAATGCTGTGCTACCGCCATGCATTTCAGTGCCAAGACTTGAACCCAGGACCTTGTGCATTACACTCAGAGCAACATACCACTATGCCACATCAGCTGTTTCATGAAAGATTGAAACTTAAAATGGCTATCATTTAGTGAATTCAGTTCTCACCATAGCTCTCAACCTCATAGCACAAAACACCTGGTCAAAGCCAATAATGGGGGAATACAGTCAGCATCCATATCTGTATGGCTGTAGGGGCAGTCATTATGTAGCTGATCAGCAGACATATATGTGATCTCTGCACAATTTACTGTACACAGTTTGGATGTTTGAAAGGGGGATCATGACTGTTAAATGTGGTGGACATTTCCGAGGTAGTCACCAAGGACCTGGGTGAGGGGACATCAGGGCATACAACCCCATGTCCTCAGCCAAGCTGTCTGACTACATCCCCCACTCAGGCATAAATTACAAAGCACCCACTGAGGCATCTATGGTACTGTCATTGTAGGGATCACTTAGTGGCCCATTGATGGCACACATAATCAACATAGGGACATCTGCCTCCAATATCTGATCTGTAAGCAGCAGTGTTCAGCGGGCTCAGTCCTGGGTCCTCTACTGCTTGGAATCTCTTTAACCATGATACAAGTGAATACTGAATGTCTGTGCCTAACAATGTTGGCTGGTGCCTGCAAACTGTGAGCACTTATGGAGTCTGTGAGTTATGACAGTATCCTACAAGAGGGTATTGATGAACAAATGCCTGTTGACATAGTAATTGCCATAAACTCCATGCAAATATATATGTAGTATCAGTTCCATCACTAACACCTGTGTACCTGGTAAGTCGCACATCAGTCGCAACATGTGATGTAAATACTCAGGGGTGAAAGAAATGGGCACACAGATCTGGCCACACAGGTTTACACCTAATGTTCCTGAGCTCACCATGTCTCCTTAATGGTATGATGAGACTCACATGTCATAGCTGAGGGCACAATCACCTGCAATTGATATACTCATAACCTCCATGTACTCTTCCCTCAGCATGAAAATATCTGAGCGCAATGGCCATTTGGTAATGCACCTTTCCTATCAGTACTTGCACTTGCACACAACAGTATGGTCCGTCACAAGAGAACTGCATATCTTCAGTGTGTGTTCAATGGGGATTTTCTGAAATGAGTATCATTGTAGCCAGTGGCATATAGACTACTCAGAGGTGATCTCTGCCTTGCATACTGGGCAATGTGTGACTGTGCTTGATTGTAACTGCTCCAGATCTGTAGGTAGCATAGTACTTGGATTAATCACTCTAAGGACATTAACCTAGTATGTGACATTAGTAATACATGCTGGTGGGAGAGATTTGTCTAGCAGACTTTAACCCACTTTTGAAACAGAACCCTGCCTAATGGGAAGCAGAGCACCTCAGTGCACCTCAGCACATGTCAACTGTATGATTGGCTGGGCGAGTGTCATTTCACCACAGAGTGTCTGCCTGTGTCCCTCTTGGACTGGGACAGTATGTGCTGATTATATAACTAAGAGTATACAGTTGTCAACGATTGTGATGGCTGTATGGCCATTATGCTAGTGAAGTTCAAATGTCCTGTGGTTCCATAAGCTGATGTAAATTGCTCTAACAGCCACACACACAGAAACATGGCTACATTGAGGATAGCACCACTTCCAATTACTGCTTACAGGACACCGCACGGCACACACATAGTGCAAGTTGGCTGTATGTAGATTAGAACACTTACCTGTGGAATGGATCACAGTATATGATGCATGCAACACATCTCATGTCTGATAGTACTATTAGTTTAGTACATATTATGCTTGATGACATCAGCAGGCCTAGTTGTGATCAGGCATTTGGAGGGCCACATCACCTGCTACAAATAAAATTCTAAAAAACCCTACCTCTTTCTAAGTTACTGAGGTGATCATATTTATGCCATATGGACATACACACACGCACCAAGTAACCTGCAGTGAGATTAGAACCCCTTACTATCTACTCTTATACACTATAGATCACAATACTTATCACATGCACCATGGCTTAAGTTCATTGCTATAATGGTAGTCTTAAGGTAGATGACATCATCAGGCCATGTAGAAGAGGGCAGTATGGAAGCCAGCAGCAACTTACAGGGCATAACTATTGCAGTTTGATAGCCAGTGAGGGTTTCTCAGTTGTTTGGCAGGGGGATACTCACACACACCCACACACCCACACACACACACACACACACACACACACACACACACACACACACACACACACACACACACACACACACACCAAGTGGCCTGCAGTGAGATTAGAACCCCTACCCATCTAGTCTTACACACTGTAGATCACAAAACATACACCACGGCTTAAGTCAGGTGGTACAATGGCAGATGGTAATATTAAGGTAGATGACATCATCAGGCCTTGTAGAAGAGGGCAGTATGGAAGCCAGCAGCAACTTACAGGGTCAAAAAGTGCGTAACCATTGTAGTTTGATAGCGAATGAGGATTTCTCAATTATCTGGTAGAAGGATACTTACACACAAACACACACACACACACACACACACACACACACACACACACACACACACACACACACACACACCAAGTGGCTTTCAGTGAGATTAAAACCCCTAGCTATTTAGTTTTGCACACTATAGATCATAATATTTATCGCATGTGCCACAGCTTAAGTCAGATGCGACAATAACAGATGGTAGTCTTAAGGTAGATGACATCATCAGGCCTTGTAGAAGAGGGGAGTTTGGAAGCCAGCAGCAATTACAGGGCCAAAAAAGTGCATAACCATTGCAGGTTTGATAGCTAATGAGGGTTTCTCAGTTGTTTGGCAGGGACACACTCACACACACACACACACATATATATATATATATATATATATATATATATATATATATATATATATATATGTATATAGTGAAAGAGAGAGATAGTGACAGAGTGATATTTATACATATATGTATGTATGTGTAGACATATCTGTACATAACAGGTCATTTTGATCAAGGAGCAACATAACTGGTCTCAGTTTAACTAAGGGCATGAGCACGCCCTGTGGGACTGTCAGTATTTATAAAGTGATTCAAGGCCACACCTACCTGCACTCCATTCCGGGGTTTTGTGTGCTACAGACACTGACCTCTGTCCCTGTTTTTGCAGTATTGCACTTCACTTAAAATGTCCATGGCATTCTCCAGCTGACTGATGTAGTTAATATGTGACAGAGGTTCATAATGGTACACCACACACAGACTGACAGTCTGTGAGAACACCAACATAATAATACCTCACATGCAAAAGATGTGGATAATTCCAGATTTGAACCATCAACAGCATCATCTTTGCTAATTTCCCTAGTCCACTGAGCCACATAAGCTGCCAGCTAGAGAGTAGTCATTCATCACGCAGTCAACATCAGACATATGTTACGTTGTTATTCCTGTGTTACATGAGACATACAATGTGTGATTGATTTCTGTGTTACTGTCCTGAGTTTGTCTGGACTGCTGATATGCCATTGATGACCTACTGTTAAAGCGGATATATGGGAAGACTGCTGTGTTGGTTGTGGGGGGAAACAACAGCATATGTTCAGCTGGGATACACAGTAGTGCAACTATCATGTGGCCACACTGTTTAACATTTCCCTTGACTGATGTAGTGCATATTCCAACCATGAGGCCTGGTGAATATTAAGGAACACGTACTAGTGGAATGGGTAACTGTAGTCCAATGTGGATGTTACGTATGTCCAAATAGTCCACTATATTTTCTTGCATAAATGCAGCAGAGCCATATGTACAATACCATATTATAGTAATCCTTTCAAGTAGTGTGTAGGTTAGGGACCTACCTTGCGAATGCAGCAGTTGACAGAACTGTAGATCAGGGCTAACTCTATCTGATGCAAGCAGTACACAGCCAATACATGGATAGGTACAGGTTGTGTGGGTTGCCTGGCATCAATTTTAATGTATGTATGTGAGCAGGAGTAAGGTGTCAGTTCCTAGGGTCCTAGGCTGTCAGTGAATGTGCTATGTATTGTCTCTTAGCCAATGCCAGGATGTACTTGGCACACCTACGTCTGTCTACAGGGACATGATAAGGGTGTTCCTCCTCTGAGTCCTCCTGTGACTGTGGCTGTGGTGACCTAGGCACTGGTGGGGGGCTGTGTATCCCTTTATTTTGCTGATCCTGCTGCAGCTGTTTCCGCAGGATAATATTGTGTAGCATAGTACATACTGTGAACATATGTGCACATGTGGCTGGAGAGTACTGCAGGACTCCACCAGATATGTCAAGGCACCGTAACTATGACTTCAGAAGCCCAAACACATGCTCTGTGATGTTCCTAATTTGTGCGTGTGTGTGCATTTCTAATGGGTGTCATCATCTATAGTTCCAGGGCATAGCTAGCATCCCCCAGTACATGGCCATGTGTTATGTCCCTGTTAACAAACATCTGGTGCAGCTGTGATGCATGCCAGGTATGGGAGTCATGATAACTGCCAGGGCTGCCAGGACACATATTCATGATAATCCCCTCGGCATTGCATATGACTTGGCAGTTGATGGAGTGGTACCTCTTGCGGTTGACATAGATTCTACTCTCCTCACTGGGTGGTGCCTTGATGTGTACATGAGTGCATTGTATGGCAACCAGTACTTCTGGGTAGTGTGATACATGGTGGAGGTGTTTCATATTGCAGGCCCTTGCCTCAATGGTGAGAGGAAAAGAAATGTGCTCACTGGCATGTGGTAGCATGGCATCCAGGAACTCGTTGAGTACCCTAGATGCTGATGCCTGTGAGACCCCCATCATGTCCCCAGGTGGTCTTTGGAAAGTACAGGTAGCTAGTATTGTAAGTGCTACACATACCTTTGTTTCCACTGGGATGGGTTCCCCTCTGTTGGCTCTGGGTCTGAGTTGAGGGTGGCAGAGCTCAGCGCATTCCTGTAGCATGTCCCTGTCCACCCTGTAGCGCTCTATAATCTCCAGCTCATGTAGCTCCTGGAAGGTTACCTTGGGGGAGCGCTACAAAATCCTGAGAGCCCAGAATCCTGAGACCAAAATCTTGAAAGTTCAAAATACTGAAAATTCAAAATTCTGAATCTCATAATACAGAAAACACACAATATACCAACACTTACTATATTCCAGCACAAGTACATACAGAAACAAATAAAAGACAAACCATATTACTCTTCTCCAAGTATAAGCAGGGGGGCAAGCCCCCCTGCACCACCCATGTCAGGGTCTGTGCCCCCCATACTCCCTGCTACTTAAACATATCAACTCCGAGATTGCACTTAATGTAGTGAAAGGTAATATGTTTCTGTATGTACTTCAGGATTTTGTAGCGCTCCCTACCCTGGACCTGAACACCCTTCTTCTCTGTCGAAGCCTATTGTCAGCAGCAGCAGCAGCATTGACTTCAGCATCTAGCACATACAGGTGTAGCAGACCTGCAGCAGCCCCTAGCATTCTGTCAGTTAAAATTCCCAAGTCTCGCCTCCAATGGTCCAGAGTACTGGGGAGAAATCAGAATGTAGGGTGTATGCTTACATTATAGAGCTCTGATGTAGGTGCAGAATGTGTGACTGGCTAACTATGATGCATTCCACCTGCCTACAACATAATTAACATAATTTAATCCCCTGTTTTAGCTTAAACATGCGTCAAAACTAATGACAATTTTTTTCAGACATACTCAGCACATCAGCGTGCCACTGAAACACACGTATGGAAGGTAAACAATGCTTAGAAGTTAGTAGACACACACCCCTGAAGGGGCATGCTCAGCCAGGAGGTGTGCCCCCCAGACCCTTACACCTAAGCTGAAATGAGCTTACAAGTCAGTAGACACACCCCCTGGTGTCAGCTACATCCTGTGTAAACAGCAACATGGGTCTAAGCCTACACAACGGGGATATGCGGACACTATTACTCTTTTCTGCTATTCAGTAACTCCACCTCATTTGCATAGGTATCCGTGCTCGCAGCCTGGAAACTACATGCTTCATAGCCTAACCACGTTAGCAACAGCACCAATGCAAATTTAATTTAAGGTATTTCCTTTAATTTGTCTGACATACAGGATAATATTTTCACTCATTTGTGTATGTGGTATGACATTTCTGTCCACATATCTCAATTTTTGCAACCTGTTTTGTCTGTCTACACTCCTCTGCATGGAATTTTTCTGCATACACTACAGACACTGACATGGGGTCTAAACAGATGCCTGTCTGCTTGCTGGATCACTCTATCTGCATCATTTGCATGGGATTCACCTACTTATGAGATGATTTGCATGCCACGGAAGTTTCCGTGTTGGCACGCGCCTGTGTGCCACTCAGCAGTGCTTACTGAATCTAAAAATGTTTGTGCCTGTGTAAGCAGTGCAGTGTGATATCTACACAGAAAATAAATGTATAGGCTTTATTAAATTCCCCCCACTGTTTAACTTCACCAAGTACTTTCTAAGAAAATGCCGTAGTGAGTTTCCCTATGTACTATTCAATTCTAATTTTATACGTATTTTCAGGCAGTTGATTTTTTCTACTTTTAAAAGTATTAGTAATATATCTCAATTATCAAATTTTAATGACCCGAAAGAACCATTAATGTTTTCAAGTAGTAGCAGCTCAGTAGATATAACAGACAATAATGCAATAGTGAATTTCTCTGTGATATACTAAATTCTGATTTTAAATTCACTCAGAAATCCAACATAACATTTTATGTATACCTAACTCACCTACTTCTAAAGGCTTTAATAATGTCATAGTTATTATACCTTACAAACTTCAAATACTTTGTAGATATATCAGATCTAAAAAATTAAAAAAATATTAGTTATCAGAATGATAATCTGGGTTAAGGACCCAGTCTACTTTGACCTATGGTAGTAAACCCTGCTAATGGTGGAAGGTATCTTTTTGCATCTTTTGGCCAGTGTGTGCCTGTCATAAAGTCCAGCAGCCTTGGGTCAGTAAACTACTTGCCAGCCAGCATTCAGTTGCCTAGATAAGGTTACCTAAGAAAGCTGTGATGAGTGAAAGATGGATGTAGAACCAAGGATCCTGCCAAAATTAACTAAAGATTGTTACACTGATAGATTATAGCTTTAAGGTGGATGGCATGATGCTAAGGAAAATGGATACTCTCTGTATCCAGAAGACAAAGAGGAATGGCAGTTTATCAGATTGTTTTGTGCAGGGATCTAGAATGTACTAAGCTGTGGGGAGGACAGTTTAGAAGTGGTATAGGAATTGTAGGGAGAGAGAGTCTTCTGAGAGACTTCTGAAGACAGTGAGGGATGTAATCAGAGTCAATGGTAGATTCATCGCAATCAGAAAACATTGCAAAGATAGATCAGGCTTCATGATTTCAGCCTGTGCTCCACAGTAGGGCTCTGCAGTTGTAGGACCTCCTCAATAAAGGTGGCCAAAATTACTTAGTATATCTGTTGATCAGTTCAGCGGAACGTCAAGAGCAGATGGAAGAAGTACTTCAGGAAGATTCTGAATGAAGAAAATCCCACTGCCATATACACAGCCTGTGATGAAGGAAGAAGGAATCACTTGAGAGATACAAAATGCACTTAGAAAAATTAAGCCAAGGAAAGCAGTAGGCTCAGAGAAGTCATTGCATATATGACCAAGATGCTGGGTGCATTAGAAGAGAAATGGTTCATAAAATTAATCAGGGCAATATTGAGAGTGAGGAATATCCCAAATGACTGGGGAATAAACATTCTATTGCCAGTGTACAATAAGGGGGAT
This sequence comes from Protopterus annectens, assembly GCF_019279795.1. NCBI lineage: Eukaryota > Metazoa > Chordata > Ceratodontiformes > Protopteridae > Protopterus > Protopterus annectens. The sequence goes on from NC_056747.1 coordinate 982,321,556, forward strand.
ATTCATAATTGTGGTGAATACAAAGATATCAGACTCCCATCACACTTTGTAATAGTGACAGCGAGGATGACTGTTAAATGAATACACGGCAGTAAGAGGTAAGATGGGTGAGCAGTTAGAGCTCAGATTAGGTGAGCAAAAATGAATTGATGTTTGCAGTGAGCTAGACCGTGGAGGAGAAACTGGAGATGAGGAACAAGTCCAACTGGGCATTCCTAGACTTTGAGAAACCATATAAGATCCCAAGAAAGCTGACTTGGGTAGTTCTGCAGTGGTTCAAAGTCCTAGAAATATTGGTAGAACTAGTGCATGTTATGTACAAGGATACATTGATGCAAGTATGAGTGGTGTTCTGACATACAGAGGGTTTTTCAGATGGAGTATTTGTGCATCAGGGTTTGACTCTGAGCCTGCACCAGCTCATATTGGTGGTGGACTACTTCAGCAAACAGGCATAGGGGCAGATCAACAGAGCTGTTGTATACAGACGTGGTAGTTTAGTACAACCATGCTCTGAACGGGAGCTTCAGCAAATGATAGGACAGTGGAAATCAAAACTGAAAGTACATCACATCAGACTGAGTGCAGACAAAACAGAAGTCATGGCAGCAAATGGGGCAATTAGAAGAAGTTAAAAATTGAGATGGAAGGGAAAATAGTGGAATAGGTTAACAATTTCAAGAGTCCAGGAGATGCTGAGTTGAAAGGAAGGAGAAAGGAAAGTTTAGAGGGACAGGTATATCTCACAGAGGAAGCCACTACTTTGAAACAGACTCCCCAACCACATCAAAAAAAGTTCATCCCTGTCCATATTCAAGAGCAACATGGATCTATGGATGAAAAACAGAAAATTTATCACAGGACTGCCCCCTGTAGTTCTAATGGACAGAGGCAGCTTCTACATGCTTCATGCACAGGTCCCCCTCAAATTATCTATGGTACGATTAAAGTTATTCTCTTTAGTAGTAATGTATAATTATCGACCATGAGATCGGTAAAGCCAGTCTCTAATTAATGGGGTAGGTTAACTCAGCACAAAAAAGGAAATTGTCTAGGCTTTAAATGGCTTGCAAGGGCAGCAAGCCTAGTACTTAGCTGTGAACCTATGGGCCTAGAAGCCTGAATGAGGAAGTCAAAGCTAGAATTGGAAATGCTGCAGACACCTGGCAGAAGTGGCAAGGGTAGTATGTGATAGAATATCATGGAATTTGAAAAAGGTGTACAGAGCAATGGTGAAACTAGTGCTTCTGTCTGGCACAGAAACATAGGCAGTGAGGACAGAACACTAAAGTTGCATAAGGTGATGGAGATGAATTGCTAATGAGTCCAGCTGTACACCCATGCACTCTCTCTTCTGCATTATTTTTATTGTATCACCTCCCCAGATTCCACTCATGACTGCTATAATGGAAGATGAAGAGAAAAGGCAAACTGAGGCTGTGAAAAGGGAGGCAATGGGGGGTAGCATAAATTGCAGACTGCCTTAGTTGATAAGTTGTGTAATATCTTTGGGTCTTCACATCTGGTTTATGGATATTTTTATGGCCTTGGTTACAAAGAGAAAGTATACAAAGAACCTAAAATGTTTACTGCAACAGTTTATGTGGAAATAGACACAAGTTATATCAAGATGTTAGTAAGATCTGATGTTATCTTAGTCACCATTCCTCATGTATTATTGGATCAGATATTGGATTCGAGCCAGCATACATAGACAAACAGCGTAGCTCAAGCTCCTCCCCTCCCCTAATGCTCTGCTGCCCTCTAATTCCTCAGATCTCATTTGCCGGTTCAGTAAGACAGACGCAGATTGCTCAGCTCCTCTTAGTAGTAAGTGTTACCTTTGGGACTTGTGTTGTTTGGATTAATTCCTTTATTTTATATTGTTCATGATAGTTATGTTTCCTTTTCTATCCCTGCTTATATAGTCTTTCTTTTGGCGCCCTTTTCACGGGCTTGCTGGTGTTTCAGTGTACTGTGTTTGGTCTAGGTAAAGTAGTTTAATCTAAAATGTCTAAATAGTTAGTGAATATTTCGGATGGTTTTGTGTTGGGTATCCGAACTTTGGCTTGTTTCTGGGCAATGAGTAGGTTTTTCCCTAGGTTTTTGGTGATGTCGGTTAAACTCTTGGAGTTTAAGAGATGCTCCTTATGTGTCCGGAAAATGCCTATTTCTGACTCACATAAGGAGTGTCTGTATTCTCTCTGGCGACCACCTCAAGGTGGAGTGCAGCATTTGTGCCGCCTTCAACCCTAGAGCTCTAGTCGACCACCAGAATAAGTTACTGATCAAAGGTTTGGTGAAGGGAGGCCCCTTGGTCACTGGCTCCCTGGCCAAGTCGGGCTCCTCAGTGGCGAAGAAGAGGATTCCTGTGGAGGAGGCCCGATCCAAACGTCCCAGGCTGTCAGATCCTAAGTCTTTGGATCCGGATCCAGCCAGGGCAGTTTTGGCTCCGAGATCCTCGGGTCCCAGAACTTCCAGGGAGTCTACTCCTGGATCCAAAGGTTTGTATTCAAAGCCTTCAGATCTGACACCTTCAGCTCCCACTCCCGAGTCCAAGTCTCCAGATTCGAGACCTTCGGATCCAAGGGTAGGAGCTTTGCCCATGGATCCGACCCTTACAGATCTGAGGGATTCAAGGGCTGTTACTTTGGATCCTTCGTTAATGTCGACTCCGAGTAGGTCGTATCTCAGAGTCGTGCAGGAGACGACTGTAGTGGAGGGCCTTCCCTTGGATCCCTTGGATCCCTTGATTTCAATGCAGGCCTTTTCTTCTCCTCTTAGGACTCACTCGAGGGAGCACAAGAGAAGACCTTCAGGTTCCAGGCAGGGCTTTCCCACCAGGTCCTCCATATCCTCCCGATCATCCAGGATTGTCTTTCCTATGGATATGGACAGGATGATCCAGGCCTTTCTGAAAGCTCAGATGGAGTTGGAGCTTCTGGCTTCCCTGACCCAACGGTTGGGAATCCAATCTCCCACTTCCCATTTAAACTTTCCTCATCCGACCATTGGCTTGGATTCTCAGGGACTGATGAGCAGGATGGAAGCCATGGGAGTGTCAGGGTCCAGTTTGTGTCCTACCCCATCGGGATCGGCAGTTGGTGTTGCTCCCCCCCCAGGACAGACCATCCCTCTGGGCAGAGCTGTTGACCCAGGGTCCATGGGGTCAGATTCGGGTCCAGGTTTTTCAAATCGGACTCTCCTCCTAGGCGCTTTGGCCTTTGACAGCTCTGGGCCAGTTCTGTCCAATGGAGTGGGGAGTCCAGGGGGTCTACCTTCTCTTCTGCTGGGGTATCGGCTGGAGAGGGGGAACGGGACCTCCTTCAGTCCTTCCCCTTTTCGGGCAGTGAAAAGATCGTTCTGTGCTTTCAGAGCTGCCTTCCTCACACACAGTCATCCTACCCAGCCTCAATATCTGAGCGGACCTGGTCATTCTGCTTCCAGTCCACCTGTCCGGTCTAGCCTCCAGGGGGGTGCCTCCCCCTCAGGGGTCCCCTTCTGTTCTGAGTCTTTCTTGTAGCCTCCGATGGAGGAAGTTCCCAGCAAGAGGACATGTAAGAGGAGACATCTACATCCCCCCATGATGTCCTTAACCAAAGATACGGATGCTGATGAAGAGGATGGGTCCCCAAAATCTTCGCTAGAGGATGTCTCCTTTGGAGACATACTCGAGATCCTCAAGGCTAAAGGCAGTTGGTCTTCCCAATCACATCCTCTTAGGAAACTGTATTTCTGGAGGCTTTCGGTACAGGCCCATCTACCTTTTGGGTGTCCCCCCTGCTGATCCTCATTAATCTCGTGGCCAGCAGGGCTTGGAAGGAGCCAGATAGCCTGGAGCCAGTGCCTAAGAAAGCGGACAAATTTCCCAGTCCCCCAGTGGATAAAACCTTTTGGTCCAAAGCAGCCCCACTTGATGTTATTGTGGTGGCTGTTGCCACCAAAAAGGAATTGGCAGAGCAGAGTTCTTCTGTCCATCCTCCCAATTGCAAATCAGGAGCTCTGGACAGATTTGGAAAGTGAGTGTTCGCTTCGGCTTCCTTTAGCCTGCGAGCCTTAAATTATCTTGCGCATTTCACCTGTCTCCAGAGGGATTTGATGAAGGAACTGTCAACTTCCCTGTCTGGGTCCATGTCTGAGGAGGAATTTAAGGTGATTTCTCCTAAGCTGTCAACCCTTCATTCAGTTGCGAATTCATCCATGAGGCTAATTTCCAATGCTGCGGAAGGGTCCTCATGGGCGGCGGGTTCAGGCTTCGCTATTAGACATCATGCCTGGCTGCGCCTAAGCAGGGTTGCAGAGGCCTTCAAGACGTCATTTATCAACGCCCCCTTTGATGGTTCCACTGTCTTTGGTCCCAGTGTGAAAGAGATGTTGACCCACAGTTAAAAGGAAGGGAAGATATTGTCAGGTGTTGGGATCAGATTTTCTGGCCCTCAGAGTTCCTTTTCTAAGACCCAGAAGGGGAGTAAGAAAATGTGGTTTCGGAAAGCACTGTCTTTCTTCCAGGATGTTCAGGATGATTCCTCTTCCAGGAGACAGGGAAGAGGTTTCAATGGTAGATGTCACTCTAGGGGCAGAAGAGGCCTGCAGAATCAAGGTTCCAGGGAGCCCTTCTGTGAGAAACCTTTTCAGCAGCCTTGAGATGTTGCCCGACTATCCTTCCCTGGAGGCAGTTGGCGTTACAAATGATCTATGGGTGCTAACAGTTATATCCAGGGGCTATTGCATTCTCTTTTCGGAAGTCCCCTCGAAATCCTGAACTCTTCTGGATGTGCCACCCAGTCAGAAAGAGTTGGCCATCCAAGAGGTTCCCACAGGTCAGAGAGGATCCGGAACTTATTCCCGTTTCGTTTTACTTCCAAAGAAAACAGGGGACCTACATCCTATTTTGGACCTCAGTCAAATGAACCTGTTCATACAGAAGTCAAAGTTTTGGATGGTCACTGTGCAGTCGATTGTGCCCCTTTTGCACAGCAATGACTGGGTGTGCTCAGTGGACCTCCAGAACGCGTAATACCATATAAAGATGGCTCAACAATCCAGGAGGTTTCTCCGCTTTCACTTGGGAGCCAGTCATTTTGAGTTCAGGGCCCTGCCCTTTGGCCTCACCTCAGCCCCCCCCCCCCCGGGTGTTCTCCAAATGCCTGGCAGTGGTGGCAGCTCATCTCTGGCTGCAGGGAAACCAGGTATTTCCCTATTTGGATGATTGGCTCCTAATGGCCCCTACAAAGCGTCAGCTGTTGGGCAACATTCATACTTTACTTTCCCTGTTCCATCAGTTGGGAATTACGGTGAACATGGCCAAATCCTCCATGATTCCTACCCAACATCTGGAGTTCATAGGCACTCTGCTGGATACCACCACACAGATCACAGCTCTTCCTCTTCTCCGGGTGTCTCTGATTCACGCCCAGGTTCAGGTTTTGCTGGAGCAGACATGTCCTCTGGCTTCACACATTCTCAGGGCTCTAGGGTCCATGGTGGCTGCTGTTTACTTAGTACCGATGGCTCGGTACCACATGAGGGTCAGCGTTGCTGCATCCCCTGGCATTCATCATTCGTCTCACCCCAGTGTGTCGAAAGCATCTTTCATGGTGGATTCGCTCACCAGACCTCCTAGCGGGCAGGTGGTTCTGTCCACCGGTTCTCATGGCGATGGTCACCTCAGAAGCTTCCCTACTAGGGTGGGGGTGGGGCATTTCCAGGGAAAGATGGTTCAAGTGATGTAGTCGCCATCAGAGACCAAACTGCACATCTACGTTCTGGAGATGAGAGCAGTCCTCCTGTCATTGCAAGCCTTTCAGGATTGCCTCCCTCGGGGAACAATTGCAGTTCTATCGGACAACATGGTGGTTGTTTGGTATATAAACAAGTAAGGGGGTACACCTTCTTATCTGCTTTGTCGCGAGGCCATGTGGGTCTGGGAATGGGCGATGTCCATGGGGGAGCTTTCTCATTGCAACACACATTCCCGAGCATCCGAGTTAGAGGACAAATTTTAAGCAGGGCTATTCTGACCTCTCACAAGTGGTACCTGAATCCAGTCGTGGCCCAACAGATCTTCTGTCAGTGGGGATGTCCGAGCTGCAATCTGTTTGCATCTCCTCTCAACCACAAATGCAGCAACTTCTTTGCATTTATTCCCCTAGAGGGGGAATCCCCAGGGATGCGCTCACTCATGATTGGCCTCTGGGTCTCCTGTATGCCTTTCCACCTTTGCCTTTAATTCCCAGAGTACTTCAGAAAGCCAGATGCCTCAAGAGACAATTGATCCTCATTGTCCCCTTCTGGCCTTGGCAGGTGTTGTTCCCCCTTCTGCGGTCACACTTGACGCATCCACCCTGGGTGTTCGATCCAATTCAGAATTTGTTATCTCATCCGTCCCTGCTTCTACTCCCAGACCTTCAGACCCTTTGTCTGACAGAGTGATATGTCCACTTCCAGTGATTTTGGCTAAGTCCAGGCTAGCTTCGCCCGTAAAGGATATTATCCTTACTTCCCAGAGGTCTTCCACTAGGAAGGTTTATACCAGTAAATGGAAGAGGTTTTCTATTTGGGCAAAGAATAAGAATCTGGACACCTTTTCAGCTTCCATTCCTGAGATCCTTCTCTTCTTGACTTCTCTTTTTAAAGAAGGGGCCAGTTTCTCCACTATCAAGGTTCAGTTGGCGGCAATTTCAAATTTTCATCTTAGTGATGATTCTACCTTTTCTTCCCGCCTCTGTAAGGACTTTTTAAAAGGTGCTTTTCTTTTGCAACCTCCTGTGAAGCATCCATCTCCTCCTTGGGATTTGACTTTGGTGCTGCAGACATTGACAAAATTACCCTTTGAACCGGCAGCATCTTGTGATATCAAATTCCTTTCATGGAGGACTGCCTTTTTGGTGGCAGTAACTTCGGTGAAGAGAGTTTTGGAGCAGCAAGCTTTTACAATTAAGCTGCTGTACTTAATTTTCCATAAGGACAGAGTGTCTCTGAAACCAGATCCATCCTTTATGCCCAAGGTGGCTTCAACAGCCAATCTTAATCAATGTATTCATCTTCCAGTATTTTTCCCTAACTATGCCAATAAAGGGGAATATATCCTGCACACCTTGGACGTTCATCATCAACTTCGTTTTTATCTACATAGGACTAAGGAGTTTAGACTTTCAGACCAGTTGTTTGTAGCCTTTTCTATGAATAGAAAGGGCAAAGAAATTTCGCAAGTCACTGTCTCCTACTGGATTTTGCAATGTATTTCCTTCATTTACTCTTCAGAAGGTGTTCCTTTATCTGCACCAGTAAAGGCTCATTCCACCAGAACGGTGTCTACTTCAACTGCGTTTGCAGATCGTCAATCTTTAGATGACATTTGTGCAGCAGCAACGTGGTCTTCTCCTCACACGTTCATTTCCCCCTATAAGTTGGATTTGGTTTCTAGATGAAGGGCTTCCTGTGGCTCCACAGTTCTTCAGCATGTCCTTCCTTGAGGCCTCCCCAAGATTTAGGTAGCTGGGGACTCTGACCCTAATGTGAGGAATGGTGACTAAGATAACATCAGATTTATAGTTATGTACTTACCATAACTTGGCATCTGTGTTATCTGTAGTCACCATTCATCACAGTCCCACCCACCATCCCCTTTCCTAGGAGATTAGCTGGATTATGGTGGTCCTATTTTGCTATTAGCTGGTTTTGGTCTGTCTTCTTTCCGTATGCAAACTTGATCTGAGGGATTAGAGGGCAGCAGAGCATTATGGGAGGGGAGGAGCTTGAGCTAAGCTGTTTGTCTGTGTATGCCAGCTCGGATCCAATATTGAATCCAAGACCCTAAAGTCATGAATGGTGACTACAGATAACACAGATGCCAAGTTATGGTAAGTACATAACTATAATTTAATTAGCCGACATATAAGGATTGATAGTAGAGAATTACTAGTGGTTAAAGAACCAGATAAAGTGTTAATAGTTGAGATGGATATTAATAGGAAGGGCAATAAGGGAATGCAGCAAGAGATGGGAACTATTAAGGATATAAAGATTAAACAGATAATACAGGAGCTGATTGACTAGCCTGGTGGACAGCAAAGAAGCAAGGCCACTTTGATATAAGCAATGCAGAGGAGGCTTCTGAACAACAAAATGAAGGCAAGAAAACGCAGTATATTGTTAAAACATTCTTCCACAAAAGATCATAAATCAGGACCTGGCCCATGGGGGTAGAAGACATTTGTTCATTAACCGAAAGAAAAAGAGTGGAGGCATATGCTGTGCATTTTTCTAATAACACTTTTAAGAAAAAGCCTTGCATTGTTGATGTTTAGACAAACAAGAAAGTAATGTTTTGTGGAATAGAATAAAATAGTTGTCCTAATTGCTGAGGCCAGCAAAGCCATTGGACTATAAAAAGTCAGTAAGTCCGTCACTACCTGAAAACAAAAGGATATAGCTGCAAGCTTGGAAATCACTACCTATTTTGTATAGGATAAAAATGACTTTTTGTGTGTAGAACCTTGCAAGTTTCCACTTACTGTTGGCTCTTATGAATCATTCTTCCATAATATAACAATTAAGGAGCCTTTCCAATTGATTTGGTCCATTTTGATATTACATTTTACTGGAAGAGTTGCTGGCTGAGCTGGTTTCACAATTTTTTTGTTTAGGAAATTCTTTTAGGCCCACAGGAGATGGGTCTAACATGGGATACTTTGAATATATTTATTTGTTGCCAGCTTAGAAAATATGTGGCAACAAAGTTGGGGAATAGGCTTGAAAAATGGCAGGATTGGTTATCTCATCTGCAGTGGTTGCAGGTGGTTTTGGGTCCCTGATCAGGAGGATAAATTATGGAAGGCAAAATCCTGAATACAAAAAATAACATATTGATATGGTGTTCACCTTGCAGATTAGATTGCATGAGTTTTCTCCCAGATCAATCAAAAATATTCTGGTTTGGCTTCATCAATGTTGGGCTGAGGGAGGGGGTGTATATCACATAATCAAAATCCCAAAATATCAAACACCATAAGCTCGAACTTGGAATTTCGAAATGTGATATAATCGAAAGCTCAGAACAGCAAATTTTTCCCAGGGAAAAAATTTGCTGTTCCAAGAAACACACACACAACACAAGCACACCAAAAAAAGTAGTCCACACATATACACTTAAAATCCTACTTCTAACCCTACACTAAACCATATATTCACTACTATCTATCCACTTACCTTAACCCAAACCCTAACCCTAAGGTCCGTAACTATCGCACACTCACCTTACCCGCTCCCTAACCCTAAGGTCCCTAACTATCGCACACTCACTTTACCCGCTCCCTAACCCTAAGGTCCCCAACTATCACACACTCACCTTACTCGCTCCCTAACCCTAAGGTCCCTAACTATCCCATTCCCACGCTTACCTTAACCCGGTCCGTTCACACACTTCCCTTAACCCGGTCCGTAACCTTCGCACCACAGTGGAGAAAATAGCGAAGTGGCAAAAACAGCCCACTGAATTCTTTCCCTAGGAAAGAAGTCAATGTTCTGCAGCTTCGCTATTTTCAGCATTCGCTGTTTTAGGTTTGATATTATAACATTTGAAGTTTTACTACTTCGATGTTATGATATAAACCCGAGGGAGGAATATAAAATATAAAAGGTATAGGTGGCTCAGGATTGTCAGTATTCCAGAGCAGAATGAATGAGTTTGTGACTGAGCACTGGTGTTTCTCTGCAGCAGAATTGGAGGGCACATGATGTCAGATAGGAAATGAACCATCTGCCATCTGGATAGTCTTGATTAACTTTCACTAAAGCAGCAAAATAAACTAATGAATTCAGTGGGTATGGGGCTGTTGCATGGCCCTAAAGAAGGTTACAAATTTAAAACAGAGGACTCTGATAGGATGTTTTGTTTTGAAATGATATAAAGTTGTCTCAAATTTTTTTGTGCTTCATCTACTGACTGTTATGAAAGCACTAAGGAATGTATGAGCACCTTGGGCTTCATGTACTGAGGCTTTTGTGGGGGTGATTCCTAAAGGAGCATAGATCCTAGGTTTGAAGCAATATTATCATCCCTCCAATTTTGTGTCATGACTTCAAATAACTTATGCCAGTTATGCCCTTTGGACTGTCTGCTTTTTCTTTCATCTTGGATTCATAAGGATCAGTGTTGTTTTGCTCTGTAGAATCAGACACAGGACAGTCTAAAGAGCTCTGTATCAGGGTAGCTCTTGTCTGGTACTGAGTTTGGAGACTGAAAAGGCCTTCATCTAGGTTGGATGGCATTTCTAGTTCAAATTATTTGGCTGGTTCAGCTTTCCACTGCAGTATGTTGGCATTTTGAGGGGACTCTATGGGGAAGCAAGAGCCCAGATAAGGATCAGTGGATGGGGTCACTGCCCTTTCTGCCTGTGTGCCTAACACAGAAGTTTTTGTTTAAAAATCAAAATAGAAATAGCTAGGCTGTTAAACTGAATTAATTAGATTTGTTTTTTCTTCTCTATTAACCTGTTGAAATCTTATTTCATATAATACCCCCCCCCCCAAAAAAAAAAAATAAAAAAGCAATTGCCTTTGACAGCACTACTTAGCTGAGAAGTATCAGGCTGAATAATTTTCCACTTTTACTGGACTAATCAAAATAATCATGCATTAAAAAGCCAGTGTTAGACAAATCAAACTGTTGTTAATACATAGCTACTGTATTAATTGCCAGTAACGTTGAAGAGAGTTTGGTCAGTAAGTTATTGCAGGCTTGGATGGGCAAGTGAACCCTTCAACCTTCTGTATTAGATTTTTCAAGTGACACTGAATTATATGTATACACTCTGTTCTTGTTTTTATTAATGATAGTTATATAAATGAATTTTATTCATAACTGAACAAATAGTTCATTGTACAAGGCCATAAAGAAAGACCCCTACTGTAACCAGACACACCACCCACTCCACACTTGCTTACACACTGATTGGTCTAGAAATCTAATTGACAGATACTCTTTCTACTTAGTCTCCATATGTAAATAAGGATGAAGCTCCAAGCTTTTTGCATGGATGCCCAAGACCAAGGGCTTCCCTTTAGGGCCAGACCAAACATGTTGTAAAAAAAGAACATGTAATTTGTATTTAAGTTACTATAATGTATTATGCTTAAATGTGGATATAGGTTGTGTTTTTAGAATACTTTATAATGGGGTTTCTTAGCAGAAGAAAATGCTCACCCAGGCTTCAATAAAATCATAATTTAACTTCAACAAGTCTGCAGAAAATTATTTAAATCGAAGCATTTTGAATTTACTTACTTATGTATTTTGCTAGAAGTATTCTTGAATTGTCATTTTGAAAACTCCACTGTATCCACCTTCATATCAAATGGGTAGTCTACACAGACTTGCACTCTGTAATGTCACCCCTTTAGATCACTTTAAATATGCAAGAGGATGGCTTTGTCATAAGGTTAGAAGATGGCACTGATCGAAGTAAAATTAAACAGGCCTTCTAGATCTGAAAATTAGTGATTGGAGATATATCCATATAGGACTTCTGTTTGGTGTTCTGTCCTAACAGAAGCTTAATAGGTATCTAGGTAGATAGAAGATTGCACTTAGTGTAGTGAAGTGCAATCTTGGAGTTGATATATATAAGTAGCAGGGTGTCACCCCCCACATGGAGGGTGCAGGGGGGCTTGCCCTTGGTGGAAAGTGCTATGATTTATATTGTTTAAACTTAGTATATGTATGATATGTGTTTTCAGTGTTTTGAGTTTCAGTGTTTTGAGTTTTCAAGATTTTGAAGTTTCATTGTTTTGGTTTCAGTGTTTTGAGCTTTCAATGTTATGAAGTGAATCCATATATATATATATATATATATATATATATATATATATATATATATATATGTGTGTGTGTGTGTGTGTGTATATATATATATATATATATATATATATATATATATATATATATTAATACGTTCATTAATTAAAAAAATGTTCCTATCCTATGGCTCAAATATGTGAAACAACAATACATATATGAGTCACCATACATGTATTTACACCACTAAGCTACTATCATTGTTTATGTGTCTTTTATAAATAGGTAAATGAAAATAAGGCCTTATAATTAGATAAAGTAGATAATGCAATCATGCAGTAATCTGTACTATATGATGGCATACCTATTGACCAAGCATATATGGAAAAATTGCGAGAAGATTAGTGTGGAACTCTTTTGTTTTCCTGTTCTGTTTTAAACAAACCTGCTACACAGTTTTAATACTTGTTTAGTGAGGAAAACAAACTTCCACCTGTGGCAGATTATAATAAGGTGAAATGGGTGACCATTCAGCCCATCCAACATATTTCATCTTGTTCTCCAATCTAAAATTATTTAATGTTCCAAAAAAAAAAGCATTCAAATATTGCTGCGAGTATTCCCTTTGACTGGTGCTGCAATGAATGCATGCTGTATATATGGCAAAAGACTGGCAGCAACATTTCCTTACATGAGTAGTTTAACAGTTGTAGTAGTCTTGAGTTTAGTGAAACATTTCCTTATATGAGTAGTTTAACAGTTGTAGTAGTCTTGAGTTTAGTGAGGTCATTTTTTGTTATTGTAGCCCTCAACTACTGCTGATAAGCTGCATCATACCTAAACTGTCCCTAATTATGCAGAACATCTTTGATTTTGCTGCTTATTTTTGCTCTAGCCCTTGTAAAATATTTGATTTTCTGGTAAATCACTTAGGATTACAGTAAGTTAGTAATGCCAGATGTTGAAATTTCATATTTCTTAACTTTTAACTTTATGAGTAAATTAGAGTAATATTTCAAATAATTGTCGCTGATTTGGGCCTTTGTGTTTCCATTATTTTTTACTTTGTCCAGAAATCTTAAAGATGCTAAAATATAGGCCTCCTACTTTTTTGTGTTATTGCTCCCAAGGTTTGTAGCTTTCTGGCACTTCATTAAGGACTACTGTGGTCATTGAATAATGAGAGTCATTTTATTCTTATACTTCATGTCCTTCATAAAATTCATTCCAATGTAAAAACTGTTACTCTCACAACTTTATAAGTCTATAGAAGTAATATTTAAAATTTGACCCTGATTTTGAGTCTTGTGTCCCTCATTGTTTTTGCCTTTGTCCCTAATTTTTGTCTTAAAAGGTTGAGAGGTATTATTTTTCATCATAATCATTTGAGGTGTACAAAACAAAGTGGCTATACATGCTGGATGGGGTGGGGGTTGTTTGTGGATGAAAGTAACTTACCCTCTTGTTTGATCACTTAACCATCTGCCTTTGCAAGATTGACGTGCATCTCTAAGAAATAAGTTGGAAAACTTGTTGAGCTGGTTAATGGGTATATGAAACAAAGCTGACATTCAATATCTCTCACTGCCCCTGAGTTTTCAGAGTGCTTCTGATTTTACCTTATATTTTTGATTTATTCTGCATAAAATTTGTGGTTTTCTGGCAAATTATAAATTATTGAGGACTGCATTACTAAGTAAGGACAGATTTGAGTTTTAGACTTCATGGTCTTCAGAAAGTACACATTATTGCAAAAGGTTTTATTCTGGCTATTTTAACACATAGCAGCAATATTTAAAACTGTCCCCTAATTCTGGTCATTTTTCCCACCTTATTTTCTGACTTTGACCTGATTCTTGCTCTAGAAGTTGAGTGGTATTATTTTTTATTACAATCAGATGTAGCATTCACAGCAACGTGGCTATGATTACTGGGTGGGGATAGGGTTTGTTTGTGGATGAAAGTAACTTATAATGTTGCTGTTTGATCGGTTTAAACAGTCTGACTTTGCAGGACTGTTGTACATTTTTGTGAAATAAATTGGAACATTGGACCACTATGTGTCTGTATGAAACAAACCAGAAATACACAATTCTGTTTATAATTACTATTTTATTTATTTTACCAAAATCAGACATATGACATGCACACATTCAACAATCAGTCTATAATTGCTGGGTGTGGGGGCTGTGTGAGGATGAGAATGGTTGACCTTACAATCAGTATCAAGTCAAACAAACTCTGTGGTATACACAGTCAACACTGGGACTATAATTGCTGGGTACTGGGGCTCTTTGTAGATGAGAATGTTTGACTCTGCTATCATGGTGATGTTAAACAGCCGTTAGTCTGGCTTTACATGGCTAGTATGCATTGTGTAAACAGGATGGAATACTTTACTATGGCCATTTTCTTATATCATAATTTGTACATTTGAGGGATACTTAGTCAAATGCCTGCAGATGATGAGTACAGACTTTGATGAATTACAATGGTAGCAGTGCACATGGTCTTAAATCAGGAAGGAGAATCCAGGAGAAATTGCACATTTATAAATGGTCCAAAAAAGTGTAAAGGGTTGGGGCCACGTAGTTTGAAAACATCTTGGGTCACAAGGTACACTTAATCTGCCACTATATTTTCCTCACTAGTGCTTAAAAAGAAAAATGTTATGTTGTCCTGTCTCGCCTTCATTCTTACAATGAAGGGTCCGGAGCCGATTCTCGACTCTAACTCGGCCGAATACATAGCTGAAAGTCTCAAACCTGGCTCCTGGCAAGAAGGTATCCCACAATGCAGTGGTGCAATTCCCCAGATCTCGTTTGTCGCTTTATGAGGTTGGATGCTCATCTTGGCTGTGGCTAAGTTGTGACAAATTTTCTCTTATTTTTCCTTTAAACTGTTATATTTGCTAATAGATAGCTTATATTCTAATTATATTTAATTTGTTGTACATTTTATTGCATTACTGTTAGAAAGTGATAGTTTTATCCCCTTTGGCATGGCTATTGCCATCGCCTTGTAGGCCTACTGTTATCCCTTGTACTGGTTGTTGTTTCTAAGTTTTTTCAGTAGCTCGTTTAAGTTAGAGCACTATTTGCCCGTTTAAGTTAGAGGGCTTGTAGTTAATTGTTGTCTTGTCTAGAAAATAGGACCATTTAAGTTAGAGGCCCTATTTATTTCTCCCTGGTTGTCTTTTACCTTGTGTTTCCCATAGTTACTGTTCTGTGTAGCTTTAGCTGTTCAACAGCAAACTGTTTCTTGTTGCTATTGTTGTTGCTTTTGCGGTCTTACCTTAACTATGTCTAAAGACACAAAAGAGACAGAACATAAGCCTTCGGGCTTTAAAAAATACCAGAAGTGCTCACAAAAAATGTCCATCACTGATGGTATGTTCATAAGTTCATAGGTTCATAGGTTGGTACTAGGCTATCGGCCCTAGGGCCTATACAAGCCTAGCCATAACAATTCCCTGGCTATTTCTTTCCACACTGTTTACTTCCCTGGACCCCTGTCTAGCAGGGTGACTGATGTGATTCCCGGGGTGAATTTCCTTTCTCCCACCCAATCATCAAGGTTCCTTTTGAAGAGGACCAAAGAGACACTCTGCTTGACATGTATGGGCAATCTGTTCCAGAGTCTAGGGAGTCTCTGGGTCAGGAACCTATCCCTCCAGCATGTTTTGTTTATTGTGATGACAAGGTTTAGATCTCTGGAGCGTGTGGCTCTGAGGGATTGGGATTTCTTTAAGTGTAGCATGTCCAACAGCTCTGGGTTTGACATGGCCTTGTATGTTAAGCACAGATCGCCTCGGAGTAGACAATGTGCGATAGAGTATAGCTGGAGTGTTATATGCGTTTATTGCCTTGGTGCTATTCACCTACAAGAAGACTGCACTTTTGTCACTCTTTCAGTGCAAGAGTACTTCAAGAAAAGAGAAACAAATTGATTTCTGAAAGGGCTCTTAAAGCCAACTTTTGAGGAAGCTATCAATAGTTCTTCCTATTCTTCTTTTCCTTCATCTAAAAAGGAAAAGTCTCAAAAAAGACATTCACCTGCAACATCGGCTCAGTCGGAGCCTCCAGTCAAACTACCAAATATTTCCAAGGCCACTGCCTCCCCGGCTCTACAGTCCTCGGAGCCGTCGGAGGTCATATTAGTTGACAAGCCTGGTACTTTGGCTCCAAAGTCCTTGGAGCCGCAAGATACCTCTACTCTGAGTCGGTCCATGGATATTTCACCAGTTTCTCTGATGTTGAGATCTCCAGTTCTGCACAGGTCTCGCTGTCCATCCCTATCTTCCAGGTCCACCAGGAGCTTATCGGACGATGATTTGGAACGGGTGATGCGCAGCCTCCTGAAGTCATCGGCACTGACTAAATTATTCTCGGCTCCTACCTATTTGATCTCGGAGCCTACTGTACCAGTTATACCTATTGTTGTTCTTCCTCTGAGCCAAGCTGGTCCTTCGGAGCCAGAGTGCTTGGTACCGCTTACTGTGGATCCATCGGTTCTGGGACCATCTTCGGTGTTCACGGAGCCGACATCTGCTCCGACTCTGTCAGTGCCATCTAGGGAATCTGGGAGCTGGGGTTCCCCGGTCGGCCCCAGGTGAGATTCTTGGCCCTGATCTTCTTCTATGCCGAGTCTAACCCTCGGGGCATCGGCTTGGGTTAGCTCGGCTCCCACATTGGCCTCAGGCCAGATCTTGTTGGTTCCGGTGACTTTCTCTATCTCCACAGAGCTGAGGGAGTCTTCGGAGCTGGCGGGATCCGCCTTTGAGCTGATGAGGAGTGTGTTGTCTTCCCATTCAGCACTACAGAAGGATACAAGTACTTGTCCCCCTAAGGCACTGGCTACTGTCTCAGCACCACCCATTCCGCAGGACAGCAGAGATCAGAGCCTCAGGATCCCCAAATAGGTGAACCCCTCTCCTCCGAGGCCTCCACAGAATATCCTTCTGAGGAGCCACCTAGGAAGAGAACTTGCAAGAGGAAGCACATAGACTCCCCAGATGAGTCCGTCACTTCAGACACTGATCTCGATGAATCAGAAGGGTCCCCACGGTCGTCCTCTGATGGTATCTCATTTGCAAATATTCCAGAGATCCTGAAGCAGAGAAGCGGCTGGCAGACCACCACCCCTTCTGATGAGGAGTCAGTGTACCTGAAGGCTTTTGGATCTCAACCTTCAGCCTCCTGGGTGTGTCCACCTTTCGATGAGCTAATGAACCTGGTTAGTCAAAAGGCATGGGAGTCACCTGACACTATGGAGCAAGTCCTTAGGAGGCCAAACAAATTCTTGTCAGCTCCTTCGGAAAAGGATTTTCTAACCAAGGGGGTAACCGTAGATGCTATGGTGGTGGCAGCAGCCACCAAGAAGGAACTTGCAGATACTTCCTCATCTGTTCATCCTCCAAATAAAGACTCTCAAACGATGGACAGATACTGGAAGCATGTCTTTTTGTCAGCGACATTCTCACTGCGATCGCTGAACTACTTATCCCACTTTATAAGGCTACAAAGAGATCTCCTGAAAGAATTAGGAGATACTCTGCAAGTTTCATTAGGTGTGGGGGTGAATGAGAAGGTCTCCTCCCAGCTGTCTACCTCAAATTCCATTGTCAACTCCTCCATGAGGCTGATATCCTACTCAGCAGATGGAGCGAGCAGGACAGCGGGTTCTGGAGTTTCCCTTAGGAGCCACTCCTGGATGTGCTTGTGCAATTTTGCAGAGCCCTTTAAGTCTACTTTTGCTAATGCCCCTTTTGATGGTTCTTCACTCTTTGGACCTAAAGTAAAAGACACTCTAACCCGGTGCGAGCAGGAAGGGAAAACTCTCTCTGCTATTGGAATACGTTTTTCTGTACCTTCAAGACCTTATCCTAAAGGCCAAAAGAGTGGAAAATGTGTTTCAAAAGATCCCAGAGAGTTTTCCCGGAAGCACAGGGTGATTCCTTCCCCAGGGGCAGAGGGGGAGGCAATAACGGTAGATGCTGCCCCAGAGGCAGAGGGGGCCTACAAAACCTGGGTGACCACGATTCCTTTCACAGATGCCCTTATCAGCGCTCTTGAAAGGAGTCCCGACTGCTCTACTCTGGAGGTAGTTGGGGGACGTTTATCCATGTACCCAGAAGCCTGGGAAAATATCACAAGAAACAAATGGGTACTAAAAATAATATCCAGAGAATATTCCATACCATTTTCCAATCCTGTTCCACAGACCAGAACAATCCCAGATGTTCCACCCGATCTAAGGGAGCAAACAACCATACAGATTCAAAAGTTGCTGCACAAAAGAGT
Organism: Protopterus annectens; assembly: GCF_019279795.1. NCBI lineage: Eukaryota > Metazoa > Chordata > Ceratodontiformes > Protopteridae > Protopterus > Protopterus annectens. The sequence goes on from NC_056747.1 coordinate 982,339,655, forward strand.
CATCCAAGAAGTCCCTGCAGACCAAATGGGATTCGGAACTTACTCAAGATTCTTTTTGGTGCCAAAAAGAACAGGGGACTGGAGGCCCATATTAGACCTAAGCAAATTAAACAAATCTGTCAAGAAGTCAAAGTTCCGAATGGTGACACTGCAATCTATACTTCCCTTTTTAGGGAAAGACGATTGGATGTGCTCAATAGACCTTCAACATGCTTACTACCACATAAAAATGGACAGGGCATCAAGAAGGTAGTTACCCTTCTGGCTGGGAGCCGGTCATTACCAGTTCCGAGCTCTGCCCTTTGGTCTCACTACAGCCCTTAGAGTGTTCACCAAATGCATGGCAGTAGTCACGGCTCACCTAAGGCGTCTAGGATTCTGAGTGTTTCCCTATCTAGATGACTGGCTCCTATCTGCCTCCACCAAGCATCTACTCCAACAAGTCAGGGATCTAACTTTGGACATTTGCAATCGGCTGGGTATTACAGTCAATTTTCAAAAATCTGCCTTGTTGCCTTGTCAACATATTACATTTATAGGCGCAGATCTAGACACCTCCTCTATGGTAGCATGTCTTCCAACAGAAAGAGTTGTAGTACACAGACAACAGATACTTCACCTCTTTCCCAAGACCAAAGTGAAAGTAAAGATAATTCTAAGATTACTAGGAACAATGGCTTCCACGATTACACTGGTTCCTCTTGCCAGAGTGCACATGAGGATCCTTCAATGGCTGTTGTTCTCCCAATGGTCACTTCAAGATCTTCCAATGTCTCACCTGATCAGACTAATGGAATCATGCAAGAAAGACTTAAGATGTTGGATACACTCCACTCATGTGACCATAGGAAGACCATTTGTTCCACATCAACCCATAGCTGCAGTGACCACGGACACTTCCCAGATAGGGTGGGGGGGCATTATTTGGGAAGAACAGACCAAGCTACATGGCAAGAACATGAGGCTCACTTGCATATAATTGTCCTAGAGATGAGAGCAGTGCTTCTTTCGTTGCAAGCACTTCACGACTGTCTCCCTCTAGGGACAATTGCGATACAGTCAGACAATATATCTGTGGTTTGGTACATAAACAAGCAGGGAGGAACCAGATCTTATCACCTTTGTGGAGAGGCCCTAAGAGTTTGGCTATGGGCAGTTTCTTTCCAGAGCTTTCTAATAGCAACTCACATTCCGGGGAAGTCCGCCATGGTAGCGGACAAGCTGAGCAGAGCAATCTTAATGCCTCACAAGTGGTCTCTCAATCAGAATGTAGCGGAAACGATTTTCTGGACATGGGGTCAGCCTTGCTGCGATCTCTTTGCCACTCCCATGAATGCCAAGTGCTGCAACTACTTTACCCTAATCCCCCCTCCGGGGGAGACACCGAGAGATGCACTTGCTCACAATTGGCCCTCGGTACTTCTGTATGCTTTTTCTCCATTCTCTCTCATACCCAGAGTCATTCAGAAAGCACAGTACTCGGGAAGCAGGATAATTCTCATTGCTCCTTACTGGCCTCGCCAAGTTTGGTTCCCCTTCCTTTGGCCTCATCTTCAGGAGAAGCCTTGGACTCTGGACCCAGTGCCAGATCTGCTGACTGATATGTTAGGGGAGCTTCATCCTTCTCTCCCCACCCTAAAATTGACAGCTTGGCTGCTCCACTTCCCAATTTAGTCAGGCTTCCCAATTTCACTCCTGCAGTCAAACATATCTTAATGTCCTCTCATAAATCTTCCACTAGAAAACTGTATTCTAGCAAATGGAAAAGGTTTTCCTTTTGGGCTCAAAAGAGGAACATTGATCCTTTTTCTGCACCTATCTATACTGTTTTTTAATTTTTGCCGGAACTCTTCCAGCAAGATTCAGCTGCAGCAGTCATCAAGGTTCAGCTCGCTGCAATATCAAATTTCCACATTGGTGATTCTGTCTCCCAACTTAATGTCACACAGGCTGTGTAGAGCCTTTTTAAAAGGTGCCTCCTTATTAATACCTCCCTTTAAGGAACCCCTTTCTCCTTGGGATTTACATTTTTTTCTGTCTCATCTCATGTTACCACCTTTTGAGCCCTCATCATCTTCAGACCTCAAGTTCCTTTCCTGGAAGACCTTGTTTCTAGTGGCTATAACTTCTGCTAGAAGACTATCAGAGTTGCAGGCTCTTTCTATTAAACCGCCATATTTGATTTTTCATAAGGATAGTGTATCCTTGCGAACTAATCCTTCTTTCCTATTCAAAGTCTCTTCTCTAAACAACATAAATCAATCCATAGAGCTTCCAGTGTTCTTTCCTAATCATAGCAACAAGGCAGAATACAAATTACATCAACTAGACATGCATAGACAACTTGGATTCTGTTTGCATAGGACCAAAGACTTTAGGAAATCTGAGCAACTATTCGTATCCTTCTCTGATGCAAAAAAGGGTAGTTCAGTTTCTAAAATGACTCTTTCCAATTGGCTTTCAAATTGTATCACATTCATCTATACGTCAAATCACAGAGATTAACCTTTCAAAGTGAAAACTCATTCCACGAGAGCAATGGCTATGTCATCTACCTTTCAAGCCAAAATTCCCATGGATAATATCTGTGCAGCTGCTACTTGGACCACTCCACATACCTTTATCACGCATTACAAAGTGGATTTGGCCTCCAGGGATAGGGCCTCCTTTGGTTCCACAGTGCTTAAAGGTGTACTCCCTTGAGCCACCCAGGGTAAAGGTGCTAGGGACACTGTCTCATCATTGTAAGAATGAAGGCGAGATAGGACAACATAACATAAAGAAGTTATCTACTCGCCATAACGTTCCATGTTTGTTGTCCACTTCACCGTTTATTCTTATGAGCCTGCCCTCCTTCCCTCTGCCAAAGGCTCCTTGTGGACCTGGTGGATGTTTTTATTACCTTCAGGAGTTCTTTGTTTCAGTTTGTTTCTCCTTCTATTAGGTATAGTATATATTTGCATATATATATATATATATATATATATATATACGTAGATATATATATATATATATGTATATATATATATATATATATATATATATATATATATATATATATATATAGATATATATAGATATATATATATATATATATATATATATAGATATATATATATATATGGTTCTACGTCCGTAACGCTACTACCCCTAACCCCTCCTTATCGCCCTAACCCTCCCCCACCCCTAACCTAACTCCACCCTCCCTACCCCTAACTCACCCCTATAACTCCCTAAACTAACCCTAACACTTAACCCACCCACCCTAATCCACTACCCTAACCCACCTCACTCTCCCCCAATTCCCCTATCCCCACAGACCTCACCACACTTTGCTCCTGCCGCGTCCACGTCGTCTCGCAAGATACCTATACCACTTCCAACTTCCGCCGGCATCCTCGGTTGGGTGTTGTCTGTCATCGTGTGTCTTCTGCATTTATTAGATGTTCTGTTCTGCCACCATTCGAGGTCGGTCTTCTTTTTTTGATCTTCTGGAGCTCAATTCCTTCGTCGGTCTCTTCTCTGTGTCGGAAGTCAGGTAGAACCATATATATATATATATATATATATATATATATAGATATAGATATAGATATATATATGGGGAATTGCACCACTGCATTGTGGGATACCGTCTTGCCACGAGCCAGGTTTGAGACTTTCAGCTATGTATTCGGCCGAGTCGGAACCGAGAATCGGCTTTGAACCCATCATTGTAAGAATGAACTGTGAGAATGGACAACAAACATGGAACGTTATGGTGAGTACATAATTTCTTTTTTCACTGTAAACCTGTGCATTAAATAGCTGTTTCTAAGCATGTGTTTAGTACCATACATAAGGCATTTGGGGGTATTGCATACTTCAAAAGGAGTTTTCCTTATTGTGCTCAGTATTGTGTTGCACAGTTTAAGTTGCATCCTTTGCATGTAGCAGTCAGCTACCTGCAAAGATATACATTTTGATGAAATTCTTCATCAACTTCAGCACACATTGTAATGCCTTTCCTTACAACGGTTAAAACAGTTAAGAACTTAGAATCAAACATGAGCTCCTCTGACCCAGTTGTTTACTTCAAAGACAATGCAATGTTTGCTTAATCAATGTGCTTTCAGTTTCAAAGTCTGCAATCTCTTCCTGTAGTAAATTTCACCTGAAAACTGCTGACCCATACACCCCAATTGCAAACAATTAAACTTGCCTCATTCAAGGAAACATAGTCTGTTGCTTGCCAATATTTTTGTCAAGATGGGTTTACTCCTAAAGTAAAGTAAGACATGTAATTGTATTCCAGTTGAGTGTCTTAGATGCACATTGACTTCTTCCACACTCTAACTCACTTTCATGGAATATGTACACTGCAAGACTGGAACCTTCCAGTATGATGTATCACACATCCCAGGTTGAAACTGGAAAAAGTCCATTAGGGTCAGTGTTTTATCCTAGTCAACAAATTAAAATAATAAGTAAATGAATAATGCGTTAGATCATTGTGAGTCAGCATGATTAGTTTGCAGCAGGCTTCAAGGGCTGACTAGAAAGCTGGACATCAAGTAGTACAGAAGGATGCTTGAAGATATGAGAAAATTTGTTACTTAAAAACAATAAAATGTAAATCACCCTAACCCATTTCATAATAGCAAAATAATATGGTTATGATGTACGTTATGTTGTGGTATGTGCACTCCACTAGTATTTGTTTCAGTGAAAGTTAATGCATTTTCATTATTATTTTGATAAATTGCTTTCTGTTCATGTGTACCTTGCCAACATTTGTGTTTATTTTTGTATCACAGTATAACCCACAACCTAATCATGAATTTATTGCTGTAGTATATGCCCAGTTATCATTTTCATTATAAACCATAACACATAAATTAAAAATAAATAGTTCTTCTGATGTTAGAACTGCTTTCCATCAGTGTTCCTTGAATCAGAATAAGCAGTACATCATAAATATTGCTTTTTCCTTTACTGTTTGTGAAAACATATCTTCATTGCAAAATTACACAAATAATGAAAACCTAATAAAACATCAGGTAAATAGTAGTATGGTTTCTTATAGCAAAACCAGAGTATCAAAGCCTGCTGTTGTCATTAAACTGTGTTGTTAGTTACAGAGTTCAGTAATCTTAGCACTGGTTTTAGAAGTTGAAGAGACTATGCAACCTGTCAAAGTATATATCTGAAAAACTTTCTTTAGCAGATAGCTGTTTCCCTGCACCCACCACCTCACAAGAACACACTAAAAGAGAAAAAACAACTTTTCCACAGCACAGTTCAAGATACACACACAAATACCTATGAAAATAGCTTTTTTGCAAAAAACTTCTCTGCTATAAAGAAGAAAAGAGTACTTAGCCACAGACAAAAGTGAGACCACGTCCGAGCTACACGAGCAACAAACGAGAGCTGGGGATAGAGAGCAGTGCAGCATGGGATACCATCTTTGCCCAGCCAATTGAAAGACTTCGAGCTAAAGTATGGCCGAGTCGGAGCCGACATTCGGCTCCGAACCCACGGGTAAGAATGTGAGGCGAGATGGACTACATACATTGAACATTATGGTGAGTACATAACTTCTTGTTTCTTTACTATTCTCATCAAGGGTAGAGAAACATTGATCTTGATCAAGGGCATTGGCAGGAGGTGGAAAGAACACATTGAGGAACTTCCATACCTTGTAGGCATACCCTTATCTGAGCAGGCAGTGTCAGAAGCAATCAGTGAGACTAAATCCATTTCTGCTGATGAGGTCACAGAAATAACTAAGCATCTCCATTGTGACAAGGCTGCAGGACTGGATAACATTAGATGGAAACATGTCTTTCCAGTGTTGTGTGGAAGGTAAGAGCAGGACATCTGGCATGGTAATCTGGTATACTGGCTCCATTTGGAAAAACTGGACAGAAGGGAGTGTTACTTTTATAGACTGATTGTGTTCTCCGACCTTCCTGGGAGGTTTTGTCTCATACACTAGGTTTTGGTTCATTAGGAGCAATGTAGATTCTGACTTGGCAATAGAAAAGTAGATCAACGCTTTGTATTTGTGTAGATATTGGAGACTTAATGGGACTTTGCTAGTATCATCTATATGTGTTTTGTGGACATGGAGTTAAAAAAAATGTTAATTTGGTAAGTCCATTGGACACACAAGGGCAAGCAGTGAGTACTGTTGTTTAGGTGACTTGCTCAATGTCACACAGTAGGCAAATGTAGGCTGTGGGAATCAATCCCATTAGTGCTGCAGGGTCTTGGAGTAACAACATTCAGTCATGTGAGAAGTGAAACAATGGCATGAGATCCCAAGGCTACTGCTGTATGCCATTAATCTTTTTGTGTTTCAGGAATACCGACAGTGTCTGCACAATTGGGAGTAAGTTAAACATGGTTGTTGTTGGTATAAAAATTCTCCCAGTGTTGTGTCCTGTGTCTCCTTCTGTCTGTACTTTTCATGGGCAGGATATCAAGGCATAGCAGAAGTCTGAACAGTATGCAGTTTGGGAATGTGATAGTTATATTTTTGTTATTTGCATAATGTGTTGTCTTCTTAGCTTCAAGTGACTAAACTCTAGCATGCAGTAGAGCAGTTCACTGCTGAATGTGAAGCACATATGATCAAAATCAGCACCTCCAAATCAGCAGCCATGGTTCTGTCTTGGAAGAGAATTTATGATAACTGCTGCTGCTTTGAGGGAGGGAGGGAGGGAAGGAAGGGAGGGAGCTACCTTAAGTGGAGGAATTTAAGTATCTTGTGGTCATGTTCATGTCTGACATTACATGGGATAAAGAGATTGAACAGCATATTACTACAGTAGGGACAGAACTGTAGGCATTGTACTGAACCAAGAATTAAGAACTTAGTCAAGGGATGAAGCTATTTTTACAAATCAGTGGTTCCATCCTCAGCTGTAGTCATGAGATCTGAGTACTAACAGATAAGATGAGGTTTGTTATACACATGGCAGAAATGATGATCATTCATAAAGTAGCTGTGCTGACTCTTCAGGACAAAGTGAAGAGCTTGGCACTCTGAAAGGAACTTGGAATACAGGCTTTGCTGCTCTAAGTTGATAAAAATCACCAGCTAGTGAGCATATCTCTGAGGTGAACCAGAAGGAATAGCTCACATAGTGTATTCTACCAAACACAAAAGCCCTTTGTACAAAATGAAGCAATCCAGTCGCAGGTTGTAAACCACAGGAGAATAATTTAATACAACAGAAGGAATAAGACAAACTGGTTAAGCGCTTTCATCCTTCCAAATCTAATGGGACTTTATTAGAACCATGAATGTAACAAACTTCTTAAATAGTAAAAGATACACCATGTGACTGCAGAATATATCATTGAAAGTCTCACTGAATTTGAGAATCTCACTGTTCCTTAAAGACATAGGCACAAAGAATATTCCATTTCAGTTAGCTGTAACTAGTGTTTAAAAACCATGTAAAAAATAAATTAATAAAAAACATACAAAACATATACAATGTGTAAACTTTGTTATATAAAAGCGTAATATTGAAAAATAAAAGCTATGCATCTCTAAGAATCAATGTTGTCATAAAAGTATACACATATATTATAATCTTCTGGCTCTCAACTTTAAAGTAGGTAGATGTGAGATGTGGCCATTCAAGCCAGGAGGGTTAGAGGCATTCAACTTTAGCTGCCAAATTAACTCTCTATTTTCTAAAACATTTCCCAGGCACCTCCCCTTTCATTTGGGGTGACAGCCTCTAAAATACCAAAAAGGAATGTTTTTTGTAATTTTACATGACAGAGTATGTTTAAATAGAGAACTGTTCAAATTTCCTTTAGAAATATAGTAGTACTCATAAATACATTTATGAAAACATCTTTATGTTTTTCCTACATAAAAATTGTTATAGATGGAAAAGATAGCAATATATACCATTCCTTTAGTGGAACAGTTGCCCTTGAGCAGTTTCAGTCTTTGTTCATTAACCACAAGGGTGTCTCCTTCAAAAATCTAGACGCGCCGATTACAGGCTCCTCACTTACATGTGGCTAAAGGAAGGTTGTTCACAAGTAAATTAGTATTTTACATTTTTTTCCTGTTTTGTAAATAAAACTAAGCTTCTCACCAACCAAACTTGTAAGTCAAGGTCTATTTTAAATAGATTGCAGTTATTTTTACTATGTTTTTTTTATTTCCCGAGAGAAACCATCAAATTGTATAACTAAAGCTTTAGTAAAACTGTTCTAGGTTTGTTCCTTCACCATTGCTAGTGGTTTACCTAAAAGAGGGAGGCATTTTGTACCCCAACCTTTTGTGATCTCTGATCATATAATGTTAAGCAAGTTATGTGAGTACTCCATTTATAGAAACATGTTGGCCACCTTGTGACACTAACAAGAACAAGAATGAATCAAAATTTTCTGAAGTACAAGCAAACACAGGAGGGTTATGGCTGACAAAGTGTGCAGATGACTGCAAACTGGGCGCCATAGTCGAAAACACTTCTGACACAGATATCCTTCAGAAGGGCCTCACAGAAACGAATAACTGGTGCAAGAGCCATGGCCTAAAGTTAAACGCCAAGAAATGCATAGTCATACCCTTCGGGAAAAACAAGGTTACCCCTAGCTACCATATAGGTGGCAATCCACTGAGCACAGAAGAAGTCATCAGGGACCTAGGGACCCAGGTTGACACTAGCCTTTCGTTTGACACTTATGTTGCTAAAGTAGTCAGGAAAACCTTCTACATTGCCCACCTGATCATGAAGGGATTCACATCTAGATCAAGGGAGGTCATTGTCTCCCTGTACTCATCACTCATTAGACCTATGATTGAGTACAATGCCCCATTCGGAATGTATCTGACCCGACACCTGCAGCAGCTGGAAAGGCCCCAAAAGTTCCTCACCAAGAGGATAAAGGGTCTCAAAAATATGTCTTATGCTGCCCGACTGAAAGAACTCCAGCTCTATTCAGTCTCATACCGCTTGCTCAGAGGTGACCTGTGCCTGACATATAAGGCCATGTCAAACCCAGATTTGATGAATATGCTTCACCTCAAAAAATCTAGATCCCTCAGAACCACAAGGGCGGGAGACTTAAACCTTGACACGGTTATTAACAGGACGTGCTGGAGGGACAGATTCATCACCCAGAGACTCCCTATGCTGTGGAACAAAATCCCGGTACATGTGAGGCAGAGCACCTCGCTGGCCTTGTTCAAGAGGAATCTTGACCAATGGATGGGAGATCGCAGATATACCCCAGGGATTACTTCAGTGTCACTGCTTGACAGAGGCACAGCAAAATAATAGGCATAGTTTTATTCAAACTAAAGGGGTGGCGAAAGCCACATATCTATGGGCTAGGCTTATAAATGCCCTTGGGCAGATAGCCTAGTATGAACCTATGAACCTATGAAACCTATAAAAGTAGTACACATTCTAGTCACCCTGACAAGTTGTCCTTTCAACACACATTTTTTACTACTGTATAGGTGTTAACTTTTTTAGTGCAGGTAGGTGTTAGAAAAAGTTTCTTTCCTGTAAACAGTGGACTCAAACTTTTTAGCAAATTGTTTTTTTTTTAAATGGAAATATCAAGGTAATTACATAAGTGTTTATTTCAATGGTGGGTACATTTTAAAAATACTGTGGCAGTGTTTAAAATTCAGTAAAATGATATGTATAATGAATAAGGCTTTGTTGAGTAGTTAGGTCTCTTAAACTGTTAATTAATTGGTTGCTTAGATACCGAGAATGCCTGTGTTTTTATTGATTGTTAATGTGAGATAGGCTAGTATATATACTACTTGCTTTTTATTTGTGAATGTGACCTGATGAAGCAATTTTATTGCAAAAAGTGCTCAACATATTAAATAGTAACTGCTTTTACATGAGTTTTTGTTTTATTCTGAAGTGCTTTCGTATCTTAGTCATGTTTCTGCTTTGGTATTTTATATGTTTTTTTATAGGTTCCTAGGTAGGTACTAGACTATCTGCCCGAAGGCATTTATAAGCCTAGCCAGAATGTGTTGGCTTTTGCCATCCCCTTAGATTAGTTCCCTGTGCCTCTGTCCAGCAGAGCCACTGAAGTGATCCCTGAGGTAAACTTGCTGTTTCCCATCCACTCGTCAAGGTTTCTTTTGAAGAGTGTTAGCGAGGAGCTCTGCCTAATGTAGATTGGGATCTTGTTCCAAAGCATGAGACGTCTCTGGGACAGGAATCTATCCCTCCAGCACGTCCTGTTTATTGTTGTGGTGAGGTTTAGATCCCAAGAGCGTGTGGCTCGAGGGGATAAGGTTTTCTTTAGGTGGAGCATGTCCATCTATTCTGGGTTGGACATGGCCTTGTATGTCAGGCAGAGATCACCTCTGAGTAGGCGGTATGCAACTGAGTACAGCTGGAGTTTCTTCAGTCGAGCTGCATAGGGCATCTGTTTCAGGCCAGTGATCCTCTTGGTGAGGTACTTCTGTGGTCTTTCCGGTTGTTGCAGGTGTCTTGTAAGGTACATCCCAAATGGGGCATTGTACTCTATGATGGGTCTGATGAGTGATGAGTAGAGGGTCACAATGACTTCTTTTGATCTGGATGCGAACCCTTTTGTGATTAGATGGGCCATGTAGAAGGATTTTCTAATCACTTTGGCAATGTGATTATCAAAGGTGAGATTACTACCTACTTGGGTCCCCAGATCCCTTATTACTTCTTCCATATTTAGGGGACTACCACCTATGTGGTAGTTTGTGGGTACTTTGTTTTTTCCAAAGGGGATGACTATGCACTTTTTGGCATTTAGCTTGAGGCCATGATTTTGACACCAGGTATCTGTCTCAGTGAGACCCTTTTGGGGGATGTCTGTGTCAGCCGGAGAGTCAATTATACCCCCTAGTTTGCAGTCGTCTGCGAACTTGGTCAGCCATAGTCATCCTGTGCTTGCCTGTAACTCTGAGAAGTATATGCCGAACAGGAGGGGTCCTAGGACTGAGCCCTGGGGAATGCCACTTGTAACCGGTCTAGAGTCGGACCTAGCACCCACAACTCTCACCATGTGGGCTCTGTCCATGAGCCAGTTGGCAACCCATCTTGTGACATAGGGGTTTATGTTCAGGCTGGTGAGCTTGTCTATAATACCAGAATGGGGAATGGTGTCGAAGGCCTTATTGAGGTCTAGGTAGGCACTGCGTACCACCTTTCCCTCGTCTATAGCCTTGGTAACTGTCTCAAAGAAGTTCAGCAGGTTTAGGAGGCATGATCTGCCCTTAACAAAGCCGAACTGGGTAGGGCCAGTGTTTGGAGGTTCCCAATGTCTCTGTTAATGAGTTCCATAATGATGTGCTCCGTAGCCTTGCAGACCAAGCTAGTCAGGCTTATAGGGCGATAGTTCCCGGGGTCTGTTGTGGCTCCACCTTTGTGGAGCGGAATAACCGTTGCTGTGCACCACTCCATAGGTATGTAGCCTGTGGAGAGGCTGAGTTTGAACAGTGTGTTGAGGTGAGGGGTTAGTTTGTCTTTGAGCTCGTGTAGGATGCAGCCTGGGACACCATCCAGTCCCATTGATGCTGTGATTTTGGCTTTGGAGAGGGCTATTTTAACCTGAGTGTCTGTGATTTCAGAGACTCTACATTCTTCTGGTATGATTATGGGCTCTTTTGGGGGTAAGAGGGGGGTGAAGTTTGCGCTGAACCTGTCTGCCAGGATGTTGGTGATATTGGTCGGTTCAGTGTATTTTGTGCCATTCTGCACTAACTCCGAGCAGATCTGAGCATTGCCACTTAGATTCTTGACATAGCTAAAGAGTGCCTTGTGGTTATCTTTGGAGTCCTTGGCAATTTTTCTTTCAAAGCTCGCCTTGGATGATTTTATGAGGATCGTAGTTTCTTGCTGATACTAATCAGGGATGTCTTCCCTTCTTGGGATTTTACTCTTTTCTGTACTAGCTTCCTCCTTCTGTTGTATAGCTTGTTTATGGCAGGAGTCCATCAGACTGGTTTCCTTTTCTTGGAGGAGTGAGTCTTGGTTTTGCTTGGGATGGCATGATCAATGCATTTTTGTAGGTGCCCATAGAATGCATTAATAAAGGATTTTGCAGTTTGGACAGAGTTATCCTTCAGCATGGGGGGCTTTGAAACTTTCCACCTCTGTCATAAGTAACGTGAAGTTTGCTTTTGAAAAGTGAAAAGTTTTTCACAGTGGTTTTCTTGTCTGGGGTGGGGGTGGAATGTGGATATCCAAAGTGATTTGTTTATGGTCATTTCTAACCAGCGAGGGGTTGACCTTCAGTGTGGAACACCGGTCACCATGCTGGTGATGACCAGGTCCAATATGTTGTCACATGTGGTGAGAGTGTTAACCAGTTGAACCAGGGCATTTGAGTTTATAAATTCTAGGAAATATTGGGCAAGGGAGTTAGTACTTGAGTAGTTGTCCCAGTTAATGTTTGGGTAATTGAAATCACCCAATATTAGGGTGTTTGGTAGGACATTTATGTTTCCCAGTGTTTCCAGAAATGCGGAATGAGGGTCCTGGGACATGGTGGGTGATCTGTAGCAAGCTACAATTTCAATGGCAGTTTTGCCCATTGTTAGTTGCACGTGGATGATCTCTGAAGCATCGTGCTGTGCCACTACCCTGGAGGTGTGGGTATCCTTATTGAATATGAATACGCCACCGCCTTTTGTATTTCGGTTTGGGTTCTGTGGTCAAAATGTATGGCATGAGTTGTAGCCTGGTAGTGCTGGAGTGCTCTCTGGAGCCTTAAACCAGGTTTCTGTTACTGCACATATATCGATTTTCTCCATACTGAGGTGTGCCTTGAGTGCATGCATTTTGAGGTTTAGAGTTCTGGCATTGAGTAACATTACCCTCAATTTTTTGTTACTTGTGCTATTTACGGCGGTGGGTTTGTCTTTTGAGCCTTGCCTTAAAACAGCACTATGGGGGTGACAAGAGCCTTGGCCAGTATTCGAAAGCCTAAGGGTGACAGGTGCAAGCCATCTCTAGCGAAGCAGCGTGGCTTGTCGAGCATGTCATCCCAGGCGGACAGACACTGGATCCCCTTTGAATGACACCAGAAACTTAGCCAATTGTTGAAATTGAGAATTTTTTCTTTATACCGTGGCATCATTCTTGGTGAGGGCAGGATGCTACTCAGGGTCAGGGTCATACCGGCATGGGCTACATTATCAGAAAGCTTTTTCTTGTAGTCTAGGGAGGTACGGCTCACATCATTCACACCAACATGGACAATGACAGAGTCATATTTGTACTTGTTCTGGAGTGACCTGAGTGCTTATGTTATGTGGCGGATCCTGGCACCCGACAGGCAGCTAACAGTAACCTTCTCCTTATTCAGCCTAGTGAGTGGGACATCAGTGTGCCTGACTATAGAGTCACCTGTTACTAGTATGTTGGGTATGTTATTTTGCCTTAAGGGTAAACAAAGTATGTTGTCTTCTCCATCCACCCAAAGAAAGAACAAATCATCCAGGTATCTAAAACAACATGTCCAACAACTTGTGTACGGGTGGTCTAAAATATACTGTTTCTCCCACGTGTACATCAATAGATTTGTGTAAATTGGGGGCACATGCAGTATCACGGGAACCCCCCTGTACCTGCTTGAAATCTCCACCCTCGAAAAAAATAATTAGTAAGTACAAGTTCCAAGATGTCTATAAATAACCTAATAGGGCAGTAATATTAGTTGTGTAAGTTCTAAAAGTGCTGAATGAAAAAAGTCCAATCCCATCTTGTGGGGGGTCGATAAAAATAAATCAGCTACATCCACTGTTAAAAACATATTGGCATCACTGGATAAGTCATGTTTCAACTTGCTAAGAAAATCCCAGGAATACTTTAAAATGTGTTGGATGTCATCTAACACATTCTTACAAGTCCAATCAACATATATTGCCAATGGGTAACTTTTAGAGTCATTAGAAGACACTATCAACCTATAAAAAGGGTCATCAGCATTTTATGCACTTTTGGAATACCAGAAATAGCTGGTATAAGGTATATCTCCTTGCTTTCTTGAGAGATGTGGCAAACACTGCTCAAAAGAAGTAGGCCTCAGGGACAACCAAGACATGTTGAAGGAAGTGTTTCTGTCATCTTTTCTGGGCTGCCTATGGATCTCAGAGGTTGAACTGGTAACTGCTGACAGAGACAGGAAAGTCTGGTCTGCTTTACCCAATTTATACCTGCCATGACTATCATGATAAGCAGTTTAGAAAACTGATGGACAGATGGAGAAGGAGAGATGGTTGGATGGATGGACAAATGTGTGATGGATCACTTGATCGATAGCTGGATCCACACTTGGATGGATGAACAGATGCATTTATGCATTTGTATGTGTTGCTTTGCTGGCAGTTGAAAAGCACCCATGTAGCATTTCATTGTTATCAGAGAACAATATTTTGCCCTGCCTGACAGTTGTATGTATCTGTAGCTGTAAGAAAGGATATTGCTACTCTATGCCTGTATAGTATTTTGGGAGATCATTATTCTTTCAAAAAGAGCTTTGCAGAATCATGAAACTGTGTGGTCATTCAAAACAATCCCTGAGCAATATTCTTTTTATTTATTGAGAGAAAAAGAGGGAAGGTTGAATGAAAACAAGTGGTGACAATTCAGTATAAAATAACAGATGTTAAGTTGTCTATCTCGCCTTCATTCTTGCTGGATGGGTTTGGAGCCGACCTCGGCTCCGACTCGGCCACTCTAAAAGCTCGAGAGTTGGTTCCACCGGCTTGAGGCTCCCCTTATATCCCACAATGCTAGGCGGTATTACCTCAGATCTCGTTTGCCGCTACAGCTATCGAGACGTGTTGCTTCACCGGCTTCAGGTTAGTGTAGGAAATAGTTTTAAAAAGTTTATTAAAACCCTTTAAATTAGTTTTCCAATCAGTATCCCCTTATCTTAAAGGATTTGTATCCCTTCCTCCTTGTTCTTCATCTTTTTTTTTTTTACCAGAAGAACTTATAGTTCTTCCCTTAGGCCTTCGGGCCCTCCCATTCCCTTGGAGTGTGTGTGTTTTTCTGTAGGGACTTTTATTAAACTAGAATAATTTTATTTAATTTAAGTTACTGTTATTTAGTCTATAGTGTAATCGGTGTCTTTGTGTTGTGTTTGGTTGCACTTGTTCCTTGAAATATCCAAGGATTCGAAGGTCTCAGGCTTCAAGAAGTGTGACTCGTGCTGTCAGAAAATGTCTCTGACAGACGGTCACACTTCTTGTGTGTACTGCCTGGGACCTTTACACCTGCAGGACTCTTGTGCTGTATGCCATGGCTTCAGCCCTAGAGTCCTGCAGGAAAGAAAGAACAAGCTCATTTTACGGGGCTTGCTAAAGCCTGAGGGTCCCCCGACTGTTTCTTCGGGCAAACCTTCTAAGGCTTCTAGGTCTTCGACTCCAGCTACTGAGTCGACACCTAAGACATCGAAGTCTACTACAACATCGGCTCCGGCTGGAGCCGATGACACTCGAACTTCTATTTCAGTGGTTCCCTCGGCTCCGGCTGGAGCCGAGGTATTGGAAATATCTGAGTCGGCTCCGATCAGACCATCGGAACCAACATCTAGGAAGAGGTCCAGGTCACCGTCCCTTGGCTCCGTTCATTCGGCTCCAGCATCTCCCTTGCTGTCTGAACGGAGCCATAGATCTCACTCCTCTAGATCATCGAGGCTATCTGACCATGACCTTCAGAGGGTAGTGAGTCGACTTCTTAAGTCCGAGGCACTGGCCCAAATGCTTCAGAGCCCGACTCATCAGTCGATGCTTAACCCTATCTCTCAAAATGTTCCTCCTCCGACTCCCTTGAGCTCGGAGCCGGGGCGTTTCGGAACCGAGACTGTGGTAGCGTCGGAGCCGATACATTTGTCTTCGGCCCCGTCGTCGGCTCCGATTTCTTCCTTAGAAGAATCTCGGCGCCGAACTTCCCTCGTCGGCTCCGAGGGGGTGAGTGGCATCGGACCCTTGTCCGACCCCGCTCTCCCTCTCGGCGCTGGTGAGTTCGGCTCCGACATCAGCCTCGGAGCCATCGCTGTCGGTGCCGAGGGAGGTTTTCAGCTTTTCGGAGCGGGGACCTTTGGCTCTGCCTGACAGAGGTGCCTTCGAGGTCATGCGGAGTGTGTTGGAACCCGGTTCAACACCACAGTCGGCTCCGTCTGTCCCTCCCTCTTCGGTGCCTCAGGTTATGTCTGCTCACTCCCTCATCCCAGACCGCAGAGAGCCAGCTCCTCAAGAATCCCCTGTGGGGATCTCATCCTCTTCTGAGGCCTCTCCTGAATTGGCAGGGGAGCCCCCTAGGAAGAGAAAGTGCAAGAGGAAGCACATAGACTCACCTGAGTCTGTCACCTCTGACACGGATTTAGAGGATTCCGAGGGTTCCCCCGTTCCCCTTCTGAAGATGTCTCCTTTGCAGACATTCTAGAGATCCTGAAACAGAGAGGAACTTGGCCAGCCCTTAACCCTTCGGAGGATGAATCTGTGTATCTTGAGGCGTTTGGCTCTCGCCCTTCCACCTCCTGGGTGTCCCCCTTGACCCCCTCATGCAGGTGGTAGCTAAAAAGGCTTGGATGGCTCCTGACTCTGTGGACCCCACCCCCAGGAGACCTTCAAAGTTTATCACAGCACCAGCAGATAAGCAATTTCTGACTAAGGGAGTTTCTGTGGATGCTATGGTGGTAGCTGCCGCCACTAGGAAGGAGCTAGCTGATCCTTCGGTGCCTGTCCATCCTCCTAACAAGGAATCTAGGTCTATGGACAGGTACGGGAAGCGGATGTTTTCGTCAGCGACCTTTACTATGTGTTCGCTGAACTACCTCTGTCATTTCACTCGTCTTCAAAGAGACTTGATCAAGGAAGCGAGTGAGATGTTAAAGGATCCTACAGCTGCGGGTTTTCAGGACAAGATGAACGCTCAGCTGGCTACCCTAAATTCTATAGCTAACTCCTCCATGCGCCTCCTTTCATATGCGGCTGATGGAGTGAGCAGAGCCGCAGGGACAGGTGTGGCCTTACGCCGGCATGCCTGGATGCGGCTATGCAATTTTGCGGACCCCTTTAAAACGTCTTCCACTAATTCCCCGTTTGATGGATCATCCCTCTTTGGTCCTCAAGTGAAAGAAACCTTGACGAGGTGCGAGACGGATGGCAAAATTCTTTCTGCTGTTGGAGTCCGTTTTTCTACTCCTTCTAGGCCTTACCCCAAAGGCCAGAAAAGTGGAAAAATGTGATTCCGCAAACAATCTCAAGGGACTTTGCCTGACGCACAGAGTCGGTTCCCCTCCAGAGGCAGAGGGGGGAACAATAATGGTAGACGTCGCCCTAGAGGCAGGGGGGGTCCGCAGAACCAGGGCAATCGAGAAACCTTTTCCGATAAGCCCTTCCATCATCCCTGAGGTGTTGCCCGACTGTCCACCTTCGGAGGCAGTCGGGGGAAGATTGTCACTGTACCCAGAAGCCTGGCGATCCCTAACTCAAGACAAGTGGGTACAGTCCATCATTTCCGAAGGCTATTCCATTCCGTTCTTTCGCATTCCAAATCCATCAAAAAAATCCCTTCCAGACGTTCCACCCGCTCAAAGGGATCAAGCAGCGTTGGAAATATCAAAGTTGCTTGCAAAAAGAGCCATTCAGCCAGTGCCAGCAGACCAGCAAGGATCCGGAATCTACTCCAAGTTCTTTTTGGTTCCAAAGAAAACAGGGGACTGGAGACCCATTTTGGATCTCAGTATCCTGAACAAGTCTGTCAAGAAAACAAGATTTCGGATGGTCACGCTACAATCCATCCTACCCCTATTGGGAAAGGAAAACTGGATGTGCTCTATAGACCTCCAGGATGCGTACTATCATATAAAAATGAACAGACGCTCCAGGAGATTCCTCCGCTTCAGGCTGGGAACCTGTCACTTTCAATTCAGAGCCCTGCCCTTTGGACTCACCACTGCCCCCCGGGTGTTTACCAAATGCATGGCAGTGGTAGCTTCTCACCTGAGACATCAAGGATTCCAGGTGTTTCCATACTTAGACGACTGGCTCCTCACAGCTCCTACCAAGCATCTTCTTCTACTTGCCAGAGACTACACCTTTCACAATTTTCAAAAGTTAGGTATCTCAATAAATTGCGAAAAGTCTGTTTTGTCGCCTTGTCGCTATTACCTTCATAGGCAAATCTAGACACAGTCAACATGTCTGCGAGACTCACAGATCAAAGAATAGCAGACATACACAAACTGGTCTCCCTTCTCTTCCACAGCAACAGAGTCAAAGTCAGATTAGTTCTAAAAGTACTGGGGATTATGGCGGCTGCTATCCCTCTACTTCTATTAGCCAGATTTCACATGAGAATCCTTCAATGGATGCTCTTCACACAATGGTCGTACCAACAACGTCCGATGTCCCACACCATTGTGATTACGCAAGCATGCAAGAATCATCTTCTTTGGTGGATTTCTTCCCCCCAGCTCTTCCTAGGAAGACCCTTTGTCCCTCCCCCTCCGGTTGCTACTCTGACAACGGACGCCTCCCTGATCGGGTGGGGGGGGCATTATCAGGGCAGAACAGTCCAGGGCATATGGCAACCAGACGAACGCCACTTACATATAAATGTTCTAGAGATGAGAGCAGTGCTTTTAGCATTGCAAGCCCTTCAAGACTCTCTTCCCTTGGGAACGATAGCAATTCAGACGGACAATATGTCTGTAGTGTGGTATATCAACAAACAAGGCGGAACCAGGTCCTACCCCCTATGTCGAGAAGCACTCAGACTGTGGCAATGGGTGATTTCTTCTCAGCGGTTTCTGATAGCAACGCACATCCCCGGGAAGTCCAATCTTATCGCGGACAAGTTGAGCAGAGCTATCCTCATGCCTCACGAGTGGTCTCTGAAAGATTCTATCTTGGAGAAAATTTTTCTCAAGTGGGGTCAGCCTTGCTGCGACCTTTTTGCTACTCCCCAAAACAGCAAGTGCAAAGATAATTTCACCCTCTTCCCGTTACCAGGCCAGCCCAGCAGAGACGCTCTAGTCCAAGTTTGGCCCCGGGGACTTCTGTATGCATTCCCTCCCTTCCCACTAATCTCTCAAGTGATACAGAAAGCTATCACTCAGAAGGCCTCATTGATCCTCATTGCTCCTTACTGGCCTCAACAGGTTTGGTTCCCCTTTCTACATCAATTTCTGTTGGAGCAACCTTGGCATCTGGACCTAGTTCCAGATCTTTTGATCCATCATTCGGGTCAGTTACATCGCTCCCTCCCCTCTCTGAACCTCACTGCTTGGTTCCTCCAGTTCCAACCTTAGCCAGGCTTCCTCAAATATCTCACTCTGTTCGAGATATTTTGATAGCTTCCCATAAATCTTCCACTCGGAAGATTTATCTGAGTAAGTGGAAACGGTTCGCCTATTGGGCTCAAGGAAGGGACATAGATCCTTTCACTGCTCCCATCCAAACAGTCCTTGATTTTCTAGCTGAACTTTTCCATGCAGGTTCATCTCCTTCTACTCTTAAAGTTCAATTGGCAGCTATATCTAACTTTCATGTGGGCATCTCAGATTCTGCCATCATGTCTCACAAGCTTTGCAAAGCTTTCTTGAAGGGAGTTTTTCTTCTTAAGCCTCCTATAAGAACTCCTCCTCCTTCTTGGGACCTTAATTTAGTTCTCACATCTTTGATTCTTCCCCCTTTGAACCTGCAGCTTCCTGTTCAATGAAATTGCTATCCTGGAAGACTCTCTTTCTGATAGCCATTACTTCAGCTAGAAGGATCTCAGAGCTTCATGCACTCAGCAGTCGACCACCGTATCTGTTGTTTCATAAGGATAGGGTATCCTTACGGACCAATCCATCCTTTTTACCTAAAGTAGCCTCTGCGGCAAATCTAAATCAAAACATAGACCTCCCTGTGTTTTTTCCTAACTTTTCTAACAGGTCTGAACAAAAATTGCATTGGCTAGATGTCCATCGTCAATTAAGGTATTATTTGGACAGGACCAAACAGATCAGAAAAACTGACCAGTTGTTTGTCTCTTATGCAGAAGGCAGAAAGGGCCTTGCAGTTTCGAAGGTATCACTCTCCAGATGGCTAACATCCCTGATTTCCTTTGTGTATGAAATTAGACACCAAAAGTTGCCAAACAAACCTAAGGCTCATTCGACTAGAGCTTTGGCTACCTCTATAGCTTTCCAAGACAGGCTGCCTATTGATACCATTTGTGCAGCAGCTACATGGGCTACTCCTCACACTTTCATTTCTCATTATAAGTTGGATTTAGCTTCTAGACATAGAGCTAATTTTGGTTCCACTGTACTCAAGACTCTGTTCCGATAGGCCACCCGGGACAAGGTGCTAGGGACGCGGTCCCATCCAGCAAGAATGAAGGCGAGATAGACAACTTAACATATAGAAGTTATGTTCTTACCATAACGTTCCATGTTAGTTGTCTTCTTCTCGCCTTCTTTCTTGCATCCCACCCTCCTTCCCCCTAGCCTGGACAGACCTAGAGGAGTTTGTTTGTGACCTCTCTTTCTGCCACCTCTATTATATATATGTATATGCTATACTATGCATATATTCCCTCATCAGGTTTCAGGTCACCTTCTTCCTTTCCTTTTATAGAGGTGGGTTTTCCCTTTTCCAGTAGTTCTGGATTTATTATTGGCTGGGCCTAGCTTACAAACGAGATCTGAGGTAATACCGCCTAGCATTGTGGGATATAAGGGGAGCCTCGAGCCGGTGGAACCAACTCTCGAGCTTTTAGAGTGGCCGAGTGGCCGAGGTCGGCTCCGAACCCATCCAGCAAGAAAGAAGGCGAGAAGAAGACAACTAACATGGAACATTATGGTAAGAACATAACTTCTATTTTAGTACAGAGAAGACAGAATATGAGCTGTTAATGAGATTTACCTTGTAGGTCTGTCTTTGACTCTCCTGTCTTCTTTTGCATACTTTATTACTATTTGCAAGTCATTTAGGCAGAAAGTGCTGCTTGACCCCCCCCCCCCCCAAGAGGTACTTATGCTTAGTGGACAAACAGTTAATGGATATATTTAAAAATAAGTAGTAGAAAAGTGAGGGGATCAGAGGGTTGGAATCAGTGTCTCTGTTTAAACTGGTACCACACTTGACTTTGGTGTTGATAGAGACTGTGAGCTCAATTCCTGTACCAGGTTCATCAATTAATTTTCCTCTACTGACTCCGCAGTGCAGTATAAGGAGGGTGCTGTATTCCTAAGTGTGCCATCTTTTGGATGAGACATAGAAATATGGTCCCATTTGCCTGAATTTGTGGTAGCTCAAGTGGATGTAAAATATGTCATGGCATTTGTCAAAAAAAGAGTAGTGGTTATTTTATTTATACAAATTGTATATCCAGTATTTAGACATTTTTTGATATTATACACTTACTTTTACATACACTTTACATTTTCTTATTCATGCCTTTCTATTTATTTTTTTATACTTTTAACATCTCACTTCTTACCCTCTCCATCCCATCAGCCTCACCAACCTTTTTATTTCCAATGTATCTCTTAATCTTCCTTTCTTTGTTATACAATTCTACACTCCGTCTATTCCACAAAAGCTATATTGATCAAATGGAATTTTATCTCATTTATCTGTTTCCACCTTTTTTCTCCTTTATTTTTTCAACACAATATCATATTAATATCAAAGTTCTCAAATGTTGTCAATTCATAACACCTTTTTAAAAACAGTTCAGGATATGCAATAATGTGTCGTACTTAAGAATGTAATGTGTGGCACTGTAATGCAGTATTCTGTGGTACTGATAAATGTATTGCTATATGTATGCAATATGCAAAATTTCTATTTTCTGTTGGAGCTTTTCTCCTCGGGCCTCCGCTGAAAATGGGCATTTGTAGCCCAGTCAGACAAACCTGGTCAACAATTATAAAATAAATATCTTATTTCTTTCACAACCCAAAAAGCAATATTGAGATGTTTTTTTCCAGATTACATATATTGCACATTCTTTCAATTGTTTTATATTTCATGTTCTCTATGACAGGCAGTTTTTCTAACACACCTAAAAATCCTCATTCATGAAACATCTCATATCTTTTTTGCCTTTCATTAATTGCATTTTAACACCATTTCTTACCTTTTCCCAGGGGTAAACAAATCTTTCATTATTTTCTTATACCAACTGTTTTGAGTTATTCTTCCCTCATTCAATCCAGTTTTCCTTACTTTTATTTTTTCATATTCTTTTACTTCAATATTTTTATATCTTCTTTTTGCCTTTCATTTTGATTTGTGATTAACCAAATACCGTTATAGTTTTAAACAAAAATGTTCATCTTTTTTTCCCTTTTATTTTGACTTGTAGTTAACCAAACATCTTTATTGTTTTAAACAGTAGATTCCTATTACTGTATTTCTTTTTTCTTTTATAACTTATCGTACATTATACACATAAACTGAGGCCAAAACCACAACAGGATGTGTTTAATTAACCCCCTACCCATACTCCTCATTTTATGCTAGTCCCCTTTTCACTGGGTTTAATCTTGATACCTACAAAAATAACTAACTAAATAAATAAATGACTAAATAAATACTTCATTCTCTGTACAACTTGAAAAGCTATATACCCCCACCTAAAAAGCAATTTTCTCTAACACATATGTATTCAGTATATATACATTTTTCTTAAAGATGACAAAATACTTTTCACCAGTCTGCTAACTTCCTTATTTTTTAAACACATCTCTACATCTTTCTACCACAACCTGACATTTTCTAAATCTCACACCTAACATACAAATGTTATTCTTTGCAAAATAAATTCCCCTGTTATGTACTATACCCCCAAGCACCTTATTTTTTACTTTGTTTTTTTTTTTAGTTTGTAACCCTACTTTTCCTAACACACCTCCAATCATTTGATTCACATCTCTCAACCAAAACATATTAATTGCAATGAATACTAAATCATCTACATAAGATAACATTAAAGGCAATTTTGCCTCCTCTCTAACTTTCCATTTTACTTCTTCCATCTCCTTTTCATGGGTTGCATTAATGCATTCATCATCACAGTAAACAACCAAATACTCAGTAGACAACCTTGTTTTACTCCTGTTTCTCTCTTTATCTTTTTCCTATCCATCCATTTTCCATCAGTGACATCTGTGATCATTCATATGCTGACCTAATCACCTTTAACATCTTCTTTTAAACGGTTCCACATTTCTTTATGATTGACACTATTGAATGATGTCCTTCCATTTCACTGTTGTGGTATTCATTACAACAGGTATCCCCTGCCAAGGGCGGCCCAACATCCTGCCAGTATGGCAAAGCCTTTAGGTTGCTTTAAGGTACACTGTACATCACACATATGCTCCTCGCATAATGTAGGGCATAAAGGAGGTGTCCAGACATACCATCCTCGGGACTCCTTTGCCACCAGTCCGAATGCCATTTCTTGATCATTGGTTTGAATGCTTGCTCTGCTGCTAGTTATCCAAGCCATTGCAGATGACTGCCCCATTAGGGTTTTGTTAATCTTATCTTCCTTTTATTTTTTTGCTGCTTGTGGGGTTTCATGTCATCCAAGAAGGGTAAATGTCAGTGTGGAAGACAGATTCTCCATAAAGACCATTATGAGTAGTTCCTGTTTTGCCTTGACGCTTCCCATGACCATACATCCTGTTCAATCTGTCAGGCTTTTTTTCCTAAGACCCTCTGTACTAGGCTTTTTTCTTTGGCTTTTATCTGGAGAATCAACATCTTAAGCTTCTAGGTAAAGACAGAATGGGGAACTTCCTGCTCCAAGGGACAGCTGTCTGTGAAGAAGAAGGACAAGAAATCTAGGCCAGATTCGTCTGCTGTACAGCGTCTGCCAGATATCTCTCCCAAGGTGAGTGAAAGCCCAGAGGATCACCCGGCTCTATCATTGGATTCTTCTTCCATGACCGTTTTGGAGGCCGGTAGGGATCCCTCTGAGGAGGGTGCAGATTCAGATGAGGAATCCCTTGCTTACTCCTCTCAGATTCCCTCTCCTTTAGATTATGCATCTGAGGAAGAGGAATCTACTAGTCTTGATACTCCTTTTGTGGAAATTTCTTTTGGGGCACTGTCTCTAGAATGATGGAGTTCAAAATGGGATTGTGCTCAAGTTTCTGAGGTACAAAAAAAGTATCATGAGCTCCTGCAGATGGATTCTTCCAGACCTTCTGTTGTTCCTCCTGTTTTGGCTGCTTTGTTTGATGATTTTTCTAATGCACCCAAGGATCCTGACTCTCAGCCCCCTGTCCCTAAGAAACCTGAAAAGTTTTGTAGAGTGCCTGAGGACTGTAGGTTTCTGTATAAATGCCCTTCTGCCGACCCTTCAGTGGTGTCTGTGGCTTCTGACAAGCCATCTCAGTTGCTTCCATCTCCTAAGTTACTGGCTTCTGATAAAGACAGCAGAACAATGGGAAGGGTAAGCAAAAAGGTTTATACCTCTGCTGCCTTAGCTTTTAGGGCTGTCATTTATAAGACCCATATGTCCAGGTGCATGTTGGCTTTTCTTTGCCAGGCCTATCAGGTAATTTCTGATCTCCCAGACTCTGAAGGGAAAACTTCTGCTCTTTCCCTGTTAGGGACTTCCTCCTAGGTGGCTTGTTATTCCATCAAGTGCAGTTGTAATGCAGCAGATGCTTCCTCTAGGGCTGCGATGGCTTCAACTTCAACTTTTCCTTGATGTTGTTAAGGCTAAGTTGATGGATGCTCCTCTTGATAGTAAACACTATACAATAGAGTTTTAAGTCTCTTCAGGATAATGCAATGCTTTACAGGAACTTAAACATGTGTTTGTTTGTTCTGTACCTAAGTTTCAGAGAAATTATTCCAGTAAGCTAGCCTTTGTTCATAGGCAATCCCCCCTCCCCAAGAGGAAAAAGGTGGGAAGCGTGCTCCTCTTGCTAAGGATACTCAGACTTCTGTGCCCCAGAAGTCTCATTTTCCTGATAAACCAGGTGCTGTCTGACTATCCTAGTCTTCACAGACACTTTCCTCTTTCTCTTCCTCTTTCTCTCTCTCTTCCTGTTTGGTTAATGATTACTCAGGACTCCTGATTTCTGTCCATAATCCTCCAGGAATATTTCATGGTCTGGAAATCTTTTCTGCCTTTTATAGGAATTCCCCAGCCACCTCAAGAACATCTGTCCTTCTTTCCAGGGGTGCTTCGAGATCTCCTGACTCACAGTAATATTCAAGAGGTTCCAATTTCACAAAGGGGGATGGGGTTTTACACCAGAATGTTTCTAGTGCCCAGGAAAAAGGGTACTTGGTAATGAATTCTAGACGTCTCTCATCTAAACAAATTTCTGAAGATTCTCTGTTTTCAAATGTTGTTCCCTCTTTTTCTTCATCAAGCTTATATGGTGTCTCTGAACCTCAAGGATGCTTATCTCCATATACCAGTTCATCCCCTTTTCAAGAAGTTTTTTACGTTTTTCTGTTGCTTCCTGGTATTTTTAGTTCTCTGCTTTGTCCTTTGGCCTTTCTACTGCCCCAAGGGTATTCACCAAATGCCTTTCTCCTGTGATTGTTTTTGCAGGGTAAAGGGGCTCCAAGTCTTTGCTTACTCCACAACCTCCTGTTTCAGGCATCCTGTCCAGACACCTTATTGCAAAATCTGCAAAATATAAATTTCCAAAAGTCCCTTCTAACTCCTTCTTAGGATATTGTCTTTCTAGGTTACGGGATCTAGACAGTGCCTATGCTGGCATCCCTGCCTCCCCTCAGGGTCCTAACTTTCATTTCCTTTTTTCAGTGTCTTCTTCCTCTCTGGCTTCAATAACGGGCATGGAATTTCTGAGAACTGTGGGGTTTATGACCTCCACCATTCCTATGCCCCCTCTGGCCAAACTCCACATGAGAAAGTTTCAGTGATTTCTGAAGTCACTTTGACTTCAGCATGCTCATCGCCTCAAATTGATAGTTCTTCTTCTGCCTTGTCTCCAGAAGGAACTTCAGCAGTGGATTCGGCAGTTGAATCTCAGTCCAGGGCTCCACTCTCATCCACCTATTCCTTCTCAGGAGCTGTTCACAGATGCTTCAGATGTGTGATGGGGGGCAGCATTTGGCTTCCTAAAGGTGTAGGGAGTGTGGCCGCCTCAGCAACAAAAAGAACACGTTAGTGTCAAACAGATGAGAGCTTGTTTGCTGGCTGTCCATGCTTTTTATCCTGTTTTCTCCCTGGGAACTCTCAAGGTGTTTATGGACGATACCACAGTGATGTGGTATGTAAACAAACAGGGGGGACAAGGTCTTATCTTCTTTGACAGTTGGCATTCCTAATGTGGGAACTTACTATCCAGTATCAAGTGACTCTGCAGGCAGTTTACATTCCCTCAGGTCAAAAAATTGTGGCAGATTCTCTGAGCAGGTCCAAAACTCAATCCCATGAATGGATGCTTCACAGGGTGTGATTCTGGGGGTTCACTGCTAAATCTCGAATTATGGAATCTCGAGACTCTGAATCCTGAAGACCAGAATCTCGAGATTCCGTGGTCTTTTCAGGCTTGTTGGCTGTTGGTGAAGCACCTACCAAGAGGAGAAAACGCTGAGAGAAGAAAGGAGCCACTTTTGAGACTTTAAGTATTTTTCCTCTGTTTATTTGCAAAGTTTTTCTGCATAGCCGCCTATTTTGAGCATTTTCTGGCTTGTTAAATTTGATTTCTGCATTAGTAACTGTATTTAGAGCACAACCTAGAGCTGTTTACTGAATTTCCTGTTTGCACTTATTTTTAAAATCGATTTTTTCTCAAAACTTGCATTTTATCTGTCTTTGGCCTAGCACTCTTGTGTGGGGTCATTTACTGCACTGTTATAACTTGCTGATACTTGTTAACCTCTGCTATCTCTGAAAAAACAAAAAAAAAAAAATCTTGCTTTTTTCCCACTTTTCTGAGATTTAAAAAAGTTAAGTTACAGGCTTGCTGTTCTTGAACTGTTTGTAAGTTTCTGTGAGGCCATTTTTGGCTTGGGCTAAAGGAAAGTCTCTCTGTTGATCAGTGGCAGTAAAAAACACTGAGCAGCCTGCCTGCCCCTATGGGAGTGGTTACTGACTTGAAACTGTAGTTTTATTGGCCATTCTGGGTCAATTCCAAAACTCCTTCATCTTCCTCTCTTAAAACCTGGTTGCCTCATGGTTTTGGCATCTTTTCAGGCTTGTTGGCTGTTGGTGAAGCACCCACCAAGAGGAGAAAACGCTGAGAGAAGAAAGGAGCCACTTTTGAGATTTTAAGTATTTTTCCTCTGTTTATTTGCTAAGTTTTTCTGCATAGCCGCCTATTTTGAGCATTTTCTGGCTTGTTAAATTTGATTTCTGCATTAGTAACTGTATTTAGAGCACAACCTAGAGCTGTTTACTGAATTTCCTGTTTGCACTTATTTTTAAAATCGTTTTTTTCTCAAAACTTGCATTTTATCTGTCTTTGGCCTAGCACTCTTGTGTGGGGTCATTTACTGCACTGTTATAACTTGCTGATACTTGTTAACCTCTGCTATCTCTGAAAAACAAAAACAAAAAAAATCTTGCTTTTTTCCCACTTTTCTGAGATTTAAAAAAGTTCAGTTACAGGCTTGCTTTTCTTGAACTGTTTGTAAGTTTCTGTGAGGCCATTTTTGGCTTGGGCTAAAGGAAAGTCTCTCTGTTGATCAGTGGCAGTGAAAAACATTGAGCAGACTGCCTGCCCCCTGTGGGAGTGGTTACTGACTTGAAACTGTAGTTTTATTGTCCATTCTGGGTCAATTCCAAAACTCCTTCATCTTCCTCTCTTAAAACCTGGTTGCCTCGTGGTTTTGGCATCTTTTCAGGCTTGTTGGCTGTTGGTGAAGCACCCACCAAGAGGAGAAAACGCTGAGAGAAGAAAGGAGACACTTTTGAGACTTTAAGTATTTTTCCTCTGTTTATTTGCTAAGTTTTTCTGCATAGCCGCCTATTTTGAGCATTTTCTGGCTTGTTGAATTTGATTTCTGCATTAGTAACTGTATTTAGAGCACAACCTAGAGCTGTTTACTGAATTTCCTGTTTGCACTTATTTTTAAAATAATTTTTTCTCAAAACTTGCATTTTATCTGTCTTTGGCCTAGCACTCTTGTGTGGGGTCATTTACTGCACTGTTATAACTTGATACTTGTTAACCTCTGCTATCTCTGAAAAACAAAAAAATAAATCTTGCTTTTTTCCCACTTTTCTGAGATTTAAAAAAGTTCAGTTACAGGCTTGCTGTTATTGAACTGTTTGTAAGTTTCTGTGAGGCCATTTTTTGCTTGGGCTAAAGAAAAGTCTCTCTGTTGATCAGTGGCAGTGAAAAACATTGAGCAGCCTGCCTGCCCCTGTGGGAGTGGTTACTGACTTGAAACTGTAGTTTTATTGGCCATTTTGGGTCAATTCCAAAACTCCTTAATCTTCCTCTCTTAAAACCCTCTTTTGCGCGGTTTTGCGCGGTTTTGAGCATAGCACAACAACGAGCAGCGCCGCCTAATTGGGTTTAAACTATTCCTGGCTCCACAAAGACTGCTCTTCACTTTTTCCCTTAGAACTGCTCTATCTCTCAATTTAAACACCATATTCTCATTATAAGGCCCTTCACTGGTCCAATTAAGTAATCATACAAGTTAGCACTATTAAACCATAAGCAGTACTTACTCTTATACTCTCTACGATTACTATGTCCTCTGTTGGTCCGTCTTAAATTCAGTTTCCCTATTACTCTAGCATGTCCAAAGGTCAGTCAATGGTTTCCTCTCCAGTCCAGCTGGTGAATCTGGGTATTTTGAGGCAATGTTACAACTGTCTCATGTACACGGACAACCCTCTCCTCCTCCAAACAGGTTCAAATATATGTGAGAGATTCAACTATTTAGCCAAACTGGAAGCTGTGCTCTCTCAACTCAAAACTGGTGTAACCAGTCAGGAGGAGAAGGTAACCTCATACAACACAATTCCAGTATCACATAGTCCCACCACATCAGCGAACCAAACACATAAAGCCACAAAAACATACTCGGAGGCTCTAAATAAAAATCTACTGAAGCAACAGAGACCTCCAAAGCAGACATCCAAGCAAACGCTACCTCAAAACAAAACACACACAACACATAACCCACAAAGTCAGTGTGCCAAGCAGCCACAGCCCTTAAGGCTGAATAACACACATGATACTCTTGTTATAGGTGACTCTATTGTTAGAGACACTGACGTCCCGCTCACCAGGCTGAATAAAGAGAAGGTCACAGTGAGCTGCCTGTCGGATGCTAGGATCCGACACATAACGCAAGCACTCAGGTCACTCCAAAGCAAATACAAATATGACTCAGTCATTGTACATGCTGGTGTGAATGACCTGAGACGTACCTCCCTCGACTACATGAAAAGAGACATAGAGGAGCTCTCTGATTATGTAGCCCAGGCTGGTATGACCCTGACCTTGAGCAGCATCTTACCCTCACCTAGAATAATGCCACAGTACAAAGACAAAATGATCGATTTTAACAATTGGCTAAAATTTTGGTGTCATTCAAAGGGGATCCAGTGTCTGTCAGCCTAGGATGACATGCTCGACAGGCCATGTTGCTTCGCTAGGGACGGCTTGCACCTGTCACCACTGGGCTTTCGGATATTGGCAAAGGCTCTTGCCACCCCCATAGTGCCTTTTTTAGGCAAGGCTCAAAAGTCAAACCCACCTCCATAGACAGCACAAGGAACAAGAAACTAAGGGTAATGCTGCTAAACGCCAGAAGTCTTAACCTCAAGATGCACGCACTCGAAGCTCTCCTCAGTATGGAGAACATCGATATCTGTGCAGTGACAGAAACCTGGTTCAAGGCTCCAGAGAGCACCCCAGCACTACCAGGCTATACCTCATACAATGCTTTTCTGCCCCAAAACCCGGCCCGAACCACAAAAGGAGGGGGAGTTTCCACATTTATCAAGGATATCCACACCTCTAGGTTAGTGGCATTGCGCGAAGTATCGGAGACCATCCATGTGCAACTAACAGTGGGCAAGACTGCTTTTCAGTTTATAGCATCTTACAGACCACCCTCTCAAAGTCAGGAATCCCATTCGGCTTTCCTGAAAACATTGGAGAACATGAAGATCTCTCCGAACACCATTATATTGGGTGACTTCAACTACCCAAACATTGACTGGAAGCACTATTCAAGCCCCAGCACCTTAGCCCAAAGATTCCTGGAAATTATAAACTCAAATGCTATGGAACAACTAGTCACCACTCCCACAAGAGGGGACAACATACTAGACCTGATCATTACCAACATGGGGACTCTATGCTCCACACCAGAAGTATATCCCTCATTGGTAAGATCAGACCATAAATTAATTTCACTGGATGTCCACATCCCGTCCCCACCCCCAGCCCAGGAAACCACAGTGAAAAACTTCTCAAAAGCAAACTTTTCACTTCTCAAAACCGAAGTGGAATCCTTCAATGCCCCAGGGCCAGTGGAAACTACAGCCCAAACTGCATAATCCTATATAAATGCATTCTACGGACATCTCCAGGAATGCATGGATCATGCTATCCCAAACAAAACCAAGACCCAATCATCCAAAGGCAGGCGTCCAGTCTGGTGGACCCCTGCCATAAATAAACTGTACAACAGAAGGAGGAAGCTACTACATGATAGAGCAAAATCCTTAATAGGGAAGGCATCTCTGATCAGTACTAGCAAAAAATTATGATCCCTCATAAAATCCTCCAAGGCCAGCTTCAAGAGAAAAATTGCACAGGACACCAAAGACAATCATAAGGCTTTTTTCAGTTATGTTAGAAACCTGGGATGCAACTCCCAGACTTGTTCTGAGTTGATTCTAAATGACAAAAAATACACTGAACCCACAGACATCGCCAATATCCTGGCAGACAGGTTCAGTGCAAACTTCTCCACCCCCCCTCCCAAAAGAGCAAGTATCTATCCCGGCAGAGGGCTGCCTCCCAAACATCTCAGATGCTCAGGTGAAGGCTGCCCTCTCCAAAGTAAAAAACACTGCTTCCATGGGACCAGATGGCGTTCCAGGTTGCGTCCTACATGAACTACAAGCGGAACTAATCCCTCAAATAAAACAGCTATACAATCTCAGCCTCACTACAGGATATGTGCCCACAGAATGGCGTACAGCAACAGTGGTCCCACTCCACAAAGGTGGAGCCTCTACGGACCCTGGAAACTATCGCCCCATAAGCCTGACTAGCTTAGTCTGCAAGGCTATGGAGAGGATCATCATGGAGCTCATAAACAAAGACATTGGGGACCTACAGACACGAGATCCTACCCAGTTCGGCTTTGTCAAGGGTAGATCCTGCCTTTTGAACCAGGTTGACTTCTTTGAAACAGTCACCAAAGCCATATATAAAGGGAAGGTAGTCCACACAGCCTATCTGGACCTTGCAAAGGCATTTGACACAATACCCCACTCGGGCATCATAGATAAGCTATCCAGCTTAAATATAAACCCCTATGTCACAAGATGGGTCGTAAACTGGCTCAAAGACAGAACCCACAGAGTGAGAGTTGCTGGAGCCATGTCAGACTCGAAACCGGTCACAAGTGGCGTCCCACAGGGTTCTGTCCTGGGACCACTCTTTTTCGGTATATACTTTTCCGAGGTACAGGCAAACGTGGGAGGACTATGGCTCACCAAGTTCACAGATGACTGCAAACTGGGCGCCATAATCAACTCTCCAGCTGACACAAACATCCTTCAAAAAGGTCTCACAGAGACAGATAACTTGTGCCAGTATCATGGTTTAAAGCTAAATGCCAAAAAATGTATAGTCATACACTTTGGCAAAAACAATGTGCCCACATATTACCACATAGGCGGAAACCCATTAAGTACAGAAAAAGTTATTAGGGACCTGGGGACCCAAGTTGATAGCAATCTCTCCTTTGAAAACCACATTGCCAAAGTGGTTAGAAAGACCTTCTACATAGCCCACCTCATCACGAAGGGTTTCACATCTAGATCAAGAGAGGTAATCATGCCCCTTTATTCATCCCTCATCAGGCCCATCATAGAATACAATGCCCCTTTTGGGATGTACCTTACCCGACACCTGCAGCAATTAGAAAGACCCCAAAAGTATCTCACCAAGAGGATCAAGGGTCTCAAACAGATGCCATATGCTGCTCGGTTAAAAACTCCAGCTCTACTCAGTTGCATACCGCCTACTTCAGGCGATCTATGCCTGACATACAAAGCTATGTCAAATCCAGAATTAATGGACATGCTCCACCTCAGTAAATCTAAATCCCTTAGAGCCACATGCTCGAGGGACTTGAACCTCAGCACAGAAATAAATAGAACTTGCTGGAGGGACAGGTTCATAACCCAGAGGCTCCCTTCACTCTGGAATAGAATTCCAGTTCATGTGAGGCAGAACACCTCACTGAATCTCTTCAAGAAGAATCTCGATAAGTGGATGGGGATCGTAGGTTTGTCCCAGGGATTACTCCCGTGTCACTATTAGACAGATGCACAGTAAACTAAACCTTAAAAAGGGCACAGTATACTCAAATCAAGGGGTGGCGTAAGCCATACAGAATCGGGCTAGGCTTATAATTGCCCCAGGGCAGATAGCCTAGTATGAACCTATGAACCTATGAACCTAAAGCATATGCAGGGGGGCAAGCTTCCTCTGCACCCCTCACATGGGGGGCTGCACCCCCATACCCCTTGCAACTTAAATATACCAACTACGTGATCGCCCACAGTGGCGTGAATGGCAAAATAGTGCCACGCAGAGTGGAATGGAAATTTTGCCATTCATTCCACTGTAGTGCGATCTCGGAGTTGGTATATTTAAGTGCAGGGTGTGTGTGGAGGGTGCAGGGGGGCTTGGCCCCGTGCATATACCTTCTGAATATTTTTTTTTTCTTTTTATTTATTCTTTTTTTAATTTCAATATTATGGAATCTCGAGATTCTGGTCTTCGGGCTTCAGAGTCTCGAGATTCCGTAATTCAAGATTTAGTAGTGAACTCATTTCTGGACATTGTCCACCAGTCAGGTACTCCTCAAATAGATCTTTTTCCCACCCCCTGAACTGATGTCCTCCGCAATCATCAGAAGTTACTTCACAAGGTGGACCTCCTCACACAATACAAGGGATCTCACATCCATTCCCATTTGTCCACTCTTCATCTGACCCTGTGGATGATAGGATTTTGATGCTCATTGACACCTTTCTTTCTGAGGACATGCTAAGGGTCATGCAGGAGGCCAGGAAGCCCAACACTAGGAAATCCTACTTATCCAAATAGAAGAGGTTTTCTGCTTGCTGTCTTTCTTGTAACCTGGATCCACTTTCCCTGGATAGTCATTTGGTTGTCTCTTATCTGAGTGAATTTTCCAAATGCTGGGTTGGCTTAGTCTTCTGTTAAGGCCCAACAATCAGATATCTCTGCTTATCTGCCTTTATCACCTCTTTGGGTCTATATTAGAGCACCAAAAATACCAAATGTCGAATGGCTTAAAAGTCGAAAATGCTGTTGATTGAAATCACTTTTTATATATACCAACTCTGAGATTGCACTACAGTGAGGAAAGGGCAAATTTTTCCAATCTTCACTGTACTGCAATTTCACAAAAAACACCTAGATGAACGGCATTTTTTAGTTTTCAGCCATTCAACATTTGGTCTTTTCGGTGTTTTAATATAGACCGCACCTCTTTTATTTTCTAGGTTTGAAGCTAAACAATTCCTTAAAGGCATTCTTCATATTAGGCCTCCCAGGATGCATGTTCCTCCTCTCTGGGATCTTAATTTTGTTTTAAAAAAAATTGACCCAGGCTCCTTTTGAGCCTGTAGCTTAAGCTTCCTTGCAAAATTGCTCTTGGAAGATTGTGCTTTTGTTAGCCCTTGCTTCTTCCATACGGGTGTCTGAGCTACAAGTCCTTATGGCTTGTCCTCCTTTTTTTGGTGTTTCATAAGGACAGGGTGTCCCTGCATACTAATCCTTCTTTTATGCCCATGGTGGTGAATGAGTTGTCCCTTAATCATTCTCATTTGCCCACTTTTTTCTTTTCCACAATCTGCCAGTGAGAAGGTATTGCACACATTGGATGTACATAGACAACTCAGATTTTATTTGGATAAGACTTAAGACTTTTCATAAATCTGATCAGCTCTTTGTTTCCTTTCATCCTAGGACCTTAGGATTGGCTGTGTCCAAGCAAACTATTTCTTCTTGGATTTCTAAAGCCATTTCTTTTTGTTATTCCTTTCATGGTAAGAGCCTTCTTTCTTCTAGTAAGGCTCATTCTGCTAGAGCTGTGGCTTCTTCAGGTGCTTTTTTTCAAGGGTTTGGATACTAAATCTATTCTTGAGGCAACAACCTGGACTTCTGTGCATACTTTTACCAAGCACTACAAGTCGGATGGAATTTCTAGTGCTACAGCTGGTTTTGCTAGGGCCATCCTTCATGGGTTCCTAGAGAGGTCTGCTGGCCCTTTCTTCTTCCTGAGCATTTGTACTCTCCCCATTGTAATGAATACTGCAACAGTGAAATGGAAGGACATAGTACAGTTACATAAAATTTTACCATAAAGGCTTCTCTTCATTGTTGCAGTATTCACTCCCACCCTCCTCCACCTGGTCTTTTTCTCTTCTGGATTCACTGATTACCTCTCTTTTCCTTGGATTGGCATTCCTACTTGGAGTCTCAGTTCTGAGGATGGTACATCCAGACGTCACCTTTATGCTCTACATTACGTGAGGAGCATACGTGTAATGTACAATGTACCTTAAGGCAACCTAAAGGCTTTGGTATACTGGCCGGACATTGGGCTGCCCTTGGCAGGGGATCCCTTTTGAATGAGTACTGCAACAGTAAAGAGAAGGGCATCTACTGTTATGCTAAGATTTGACACAACTGTACTTTCTTGCAATATCACATGCTATAATTCTTTCTTTTTTCATTCACTTTACAATCTACCACCTCCTTTACTGTAACAAGTATTTAATGCATACTTCTTATTTTCACCCCATGTACACCATGACTTAATATTTCATCCAAAATGCTCATAATTCTTCTTTGAATAATTTTTCATAAATATTTTTTTAGTTTTGTGTTCCCTAGTTTTATAGACTACCAGTTTATTCCCTCTGTTTTTCCCTTTTTCCATATAAATGTTGTCACACGAGTACAAGTATATTTTTCCTTTTATTCCTTCATTTGTCCACTCATCTACAACTTCCAAAAACCTCTTACTTTCAGACTCTTGTCATTTCCTTATAAAACTGATATCCTAAACTGTTGGGTCCAGGTGCAGAATTTTCCTTTTCTTCACTTTTTACTTTTTCTTATTCTTGTCTTAGAATTTCATTCTGTATCTCTTTTGCTAAATTTTTTTACTGTTTACCCCTTCTACCTAATTTTCCTCATGCATCTTTCCTACATATCTCTCCACAGTAGCAGTAGCAGTAGCAATAATTTCATCTGAAGTAGTTAACTTCATTTGTGTAGCAACCTTTGGGAATCGGATCCGACCTTGGATCCGAGCCAGCAGTTTTCAACAGCTTTAGATCCGAGCTCCAAGCTCCTCCCCCTACCCATAATCCCCTGCCAACCCTGACTGACCTCAGATCTAGTTTGCCGCGGTTTCGTTCAGCAGCTTGATCCTGAGTCTCCTGGTGCTTTCGTCTCTTCGTGAGGAAAAAATTTAACTTTTTCAAATCTTTTTTGCTATTTTTTTTGGTGTGAGAGTGTGTTTAACCCCCTTATAGCCTAGACTCTCTAGTTTCCTTAAATTTAGTTCCTTCCCCTACCTTCGTGGTTCCATCAGTGTTGTGTGTGTGTGTTGGGGCCTTGTGTGTGTGGGTTACTTTTCAGTATGTCTAAGGCCCCAAAGTTGGTGTTCTCTAAGTGCACCGAGTGTGGCCATAAGCTGTCCCCAGCGGATGGCCACACTCGGTGTGTATTGTGCCTTGGGGTTGAACACCTGTCCTCTGGTTGTACCATTTGTGCAGCGTTCAACCCCAGGGCACTCAAGGACCGGAGGTCTAAGCTGATTCTGGGGGGTCTTCTGCCTCCGGATTAGGCTTCTACCTCTGGTCCTTCCATGGCTCCCGCAGCGGCTGCCAATCCTGCTTCCCTCCCCCTGGCCGGGACTCAACCTCCCACCTTAGGCTCGGAGGAGAGGGAGGCTAGGAAAGAAAGGAAGAGGGAGAAGCACCACAAGCGGCAGGCCGAGGCCTCCGCTTCGGCCCCCCCGGCTAAGTGGTCTTCTCCCTCCAGGTCTTCTGGTTCTCCTCCTTCTCTGATCCGGTCCCTGTGCTCTTCACCGGGTCCTGAGGAGGAGGAGACCCGATCTCCGTCAAGGTCATCGAGGCGACACTCCCGCCATGCCTCGGTGGCCTCGTCGAGATCCACAAGAAGTCTCACAGATGCAGATTTGGACCGGATGATGAGAAGATTCCTCCAGGCCCAACTGCAGATGGGAGTGCTCCTGCCTCCCCCCCTCCGGGGGGGAGCTCGACCTCCTTCTTTGCCCTGATAGCTCCTTCTCCGTCCCGTTTCCCGGGTTCAGAGTCGTTGGAGCCGGGCAGCCTTGGAGCCGGGGGGGGTGTCGGGGCCGATAGTCTCGGGTACTTCGGCCCCGACACTTCCCTCAAGTCTGTCGGGTCCATTTTCTTCGGATCCGAGCTCTCAGAGCCGAGGGCTGAGCTTCGGATCCAGCGGTATCGGTATGCCTTCGGCTCCGTCCGGGTTGGAGCATGCTGGTCCGTCGGAATCGAACCCTTCGGCCCCGGCCCCGATCCATCCATCGGATCCAAGGGAGAGTCTGCTTTCGGATCCCAGAGAGAGCAGCTCTCCCTCGGCATTCGACGTGGTGGAGAGGGTTCTGTCGAGGGATTCCAGGCCCCCGACTCTTGCCACGGCTCCACCCTGCACTCCTTCTCAATTGGGCCCGACTTCCATCACCCGGCCCCAGGGACAGCCTGCTTTGACGTCCCAGGTAGTTCCTGTGGAACAAGATGTTGCTGGTGAGACCTCCTCGGACAGCCCCCCTGAGGAGGTCCCTCACAAGTATAGGTGCAAGAGGAGGCACCTGGACTCCCCCGAGTCCTTGACAGAGGACACGGATTTGGAGGAAGGGGAAGGCTCCCTAAGATCACCCCCCCAAAGATGTCTCATTTGGTGACATCATGGAGATGCTCAGAATAAAGGGAGGGGTGGTCTGCCCCAAAGCCTACCTCGACGAATTTGTGTTCCTGGAGGCAATTGAAGCAGGCCCGTCTACCTCTTGGGTGTCCCCTCCGGCCGACCCCCTGGTAGATTTGATCACTACCAGGGCGTGGAAGGAGCCGGACACTGTGGAGCCAG
Organism: Protopterus annectens; assembly: GCF_019279795.1. NCBI lineage: Eukaryota > Metazoa > Chordata > Ceratodontiformes > Protopteridae > Protopterus > Protopterus annectens. The sequence goes on from NC_056747.1 coordinate 982,377,023, forward strand.
TCCCCAAGCACCCGGACAAGATCCTTAACCCACCCCCTGATAAGTCACACTGGAGTAAGGGTCCCCCGGTAGATGCCATGTTGGTGGCGGCGGCCACCAAGCGAGAACTTGCTCAGGAGAGTCCCTCGGTTCATCCCCCGAGCAAGGAGTCTCGGTCGATGGACCGCCTAGGGAAGTGGGTGTTTAGTTCAGTGACCTTCTCAGTGAGGTCACTGAACTACATGGCACACGTGCTCCAACTGCAGCAGGACCTTATTAAAGAATACGCTGCGTCGCCCCCTGAGTCCATGTCGGCGGAGGACAAACAATTGCACTCCACCCGGATGACCACTCTACGATCCATATCTAACACCTCTATGCGACTTCTGTCTCATGCCACGGAAGGAGCCACTAGAGCCGGCGGAGCGGGCCTCATTATGAGACGTCAGGCCTGGCTCCGACACTGTGATTTCGCGGAGCCCTTCAAGGCGTCGTTCTCTAATGCCCCTTTTGATGGTTCTGCCCTCTTTGGCAAAACCGTGCGAGATACCTTGGTCCAGAGCGAGAAGGATGGGAAGAACTTGTCTGCCATCGGAGTCCGCTTCTCTGCTCCCCAGAGGTCCTTTTCTAAGAACCAAAAGGGACAGAAGAAGATGTGGTTCCGGAAGTCGCAACAGTCCCATTCCGCTCTAGACTCCCTGCCCTTCCGTGGCAGAGGAGGGCAGGGTGGACACCACCCTAGAGGCAGAGGGGGCCCACGGAACTTTGGATCCAGAGAACCCTTCTCAGACCAACCCACGCAACACCCCTGAGGGGTTGCCCGACTGCTCCACTCTGGAGGCAGTCGGGGGGCATTTCTCGAGGCATCCAGCTGCTTGGGGGTCCATCACGACAGATCGCTGGGTGCTTTGCATCATATCCAGAGGATATCAGATGCCCTTCTCTCGTTACCCACGCAGCCCCAGATACCTCCCCGATGTCCCACCCGATCAGAGGGAGGACGCAGCAAGGGAAATCCAACATTTGCTAGGAAAAAGAGCCATCCAACTCATCCCCCCAGACCAGTGCGGGTCCGGGTTCTACTCCAGGTTCTTCTTGGTGCCAAAAAAGATGGGGGACTTAAGACCAATCCTCGACCTTTCTTCCCTGAATCTGTCAATAACCAAAGAGAAGTTCCGCATGGTCACTCTTCAATCCATTCTCCCCCTCTTATGGGAGAACGATTGGATGTGCTCTATAGACCTCAAGGATGCGTACTACCACATTCTGATGGACAGGCGATCCAGGAGGTTCCTCCGCTTCCGGCTAGGAGCCAGTCATTACCAATTCAGGGTCCTCCCCTTTGGTCTCACCACAGCCCCCAGGGTGTTCACCAAAGTGTTAGCAGTGATAGCGGCCCACCTGAGGCTCCAGGGAATTCAGGTCTTCCCTTACCTGGACGACTGGCTCCTGACCGCCCCGACAAGGCATCTACTCTGCTCAGCCGGAAACTACTTTCTCCATCTAGCTCCCCGGCTGGGGATCACTATCAACATAGAGAAGTCGTCTCTTACACTGACTCAGATTATAGACTTCATAGGGGCCAGATTGGACACAAACAAGCTCCTAGCTTTCTTGACCACAGACCGGCTACTGTCCCTGAGGCTACATGTGCAGGCCATTCTACAGTCTCCAGCTCCCCCAGCGGATTTCGTCCTGAGGGCTCTTGGCTCGATGGCGGCAGCAATCAACCTGTTGCCAATGGCTCGTTTGAACTTGAGGGTCTTACAATGGATCCTCCAGGTTCAATGGTCCCTTCTTCGCTACCCTCTGAGCCATCCCATCCCCCTCAGCAGGGCCTGCAAGAGGGCCCTCCTATGGTGGCTCCAATCTCCAGACCTTCAGCAAGGAAGCCCCTTTTCTATGGAAGCCCCTTTTCTATGACCCCTCCTGTGGCCACAGTGACCACGGACGCCTCCCGCCTAGGGTGGGGGGGGTCATTGTTCAGGCAGGACAGTCTAAGGCACATGGAACCTCATGGAGACCTCACTGCATATCAACATCCTAGAGATGAGGGCAGTGCTGTTGGCGTTGCAAGCACTTCAGGTCCTTCTTCCCGTAGGAACGATTGCGATTTAGACGAACAACATGTCGGTTGTCTGGTACATCAACAAACAGGGGGGAACCAGGTCTTATCCACTCTGTCGAGAGGCCATGAGAGTGTGGGAATGGGCTGTCTCAACCAACCGCTTTCTCATAACAACGCACATTCTGGGACGGTCCAACATCCTAGCGGACAAACTAAGTCGCACCATCCTGCTACCATATGAGTGGTCTCTGAATCCCAAGATAACGAATCGGATCTTCGCCAAATGGGCTCAACCCTGTTGCGATCTCTTTGCCTCTCCCTCGAACACAAAATGTTACGACTACTTCGCTCTCATTTCCCCCTCCGGGGAGCCCCTGAGAGATGCTCTGGTGCATGCTTGGCCTCCCGGTCTTCTTTATGCATACCCTCCTCTTCCTCTAATGCTGAAGTTTCTTCAGAAAGCCAGTCGGTTGGGGAGCAGGATAATCCTCATTGCCCTGTTTTCGCCTCGTCAAACCTGGTTCCCTTACCTTTGGTCTCATCTCGTGAATCCTCCTTGGATTCTGGATTCCCATCCAGATCTAATATTCCACCCCCTAGATCTCCCAGTCCCGAACCTGGACAACCTCAAGCTCACGGCTTGGCTGCTCCAGTTCCACTCAAAGCTAAGACTCCCGGTATCTCTTCCCCAGTTAAAACCATCCTAGTAGCAGTGCACAAGCCTTCTACTAGGAAGATTTATAGCAGCAAATGGAAACGTTTCTCCATTTGGGCAGAACGCAAAAATTTGGATCCTTTTACAGCTCCTCTGCCCATTGTATTAGACTTTCTGTCAGGACTGTTTCATCAAGGAGCTAGTTCCTCCACAGTCAAGGTCCAACTAGCAGCTATCTCTCATTATCACGTTGGAAATTAATTGGGCCCTTTGATCACCTCGAAATTGTGCAAGACCTTTTTGAAGGGCACCTTTTTTCTCAGACCCCCCAGTGAAGGAGGTTGTCCCTCCTTGGGATTTAACATTGGTGCTTCAGGCCTTGACAGCTCTCCCATTTGAGCCTGCAGCCCCCATAGATCTTAAATTCTTATCATGGAAAACGTCCTTTCTTGTCGCTATCACCTCGGCTCGAAGAGTCTCTGAACTACAGGCCCTATGTGTAAAGCCCCCTTACTTGACCTTTCACAAGGATAGAGTTTACCTCAGGACCAATCCCTCCTTTCTTCCCAAGGTTGCCACTGAGTCAAATATTAACCAATCCATCAACATACCGGTCTTTTTTCCTAACTACCATAACAAAGGGGAATACAAGTTACATTCATTGGATGTGCATAGACAACTTCACTTCTATATCCACAGGACATCTGGTCATAGGAAATCCGACCAGTTGTTCATCTCCTTTGCCAAATTTAACCTGGGTAAACCTGTATCAAAAGTCACACTCTCTAGATGGATTTCACAGTGCATCCTTTTGGCATACGACAGTTCGGGCAGGCCCGCACCTCAAGGAGTCCATGCTCACTCTACTCGATCTATGTCTACCTCTGCGGCTTTCAGAGCTAGAGTTTCTTTGGATGACATTTGCTCGGCAGCCACTTGGGCTTCATCTGATACTTTTATCAATCACTACAAATTGGACATTATCTCCAGAGGGAGAGCATCTTTTGGCTCTGCAGTGCTCCGGAACATCCTTCCATAAAGGCCGCCCAAGGTTCAGGTAGCTGGGGACTCTGTCCCAAAGGTTGCTAACAAATGAAGTTTACCTACTCAGATGGAACGTTATGGTGAGTACATAACTTCTTATTCTTGTTTATCCCTTAATTTTCCTTCCTAATCCTTCATTATATTCATCTTCCTCTCATTCGCTTATACCTCTTACCCACAAATGGTGACACCTCTTCCTTTATCCCTTATCAGATAATTGCTATTTAAACAATATTGTTTTTACTTTCTCCTTATGCTAGTCATATAATTGCCTTTCTTCCTTTTCAAAACTTATATTTTTTACCTCTAATAGTTTATCACAATTTTCCTTTTGTTTATTATTTTTTTTCTTTTTCCTTCTTCCTCTTATTTCTTATTACTTGAATATCAGCATTTTTATATTTTCTTTATATGCTATCCAGCAATAAGTTAAGTTTCTATAAAATGGTTTAATTATCAAGTGTTCTGTCTACAGTTCTATTCTTTCCATTGTTAAACATTCCACTCTTACTGTAGTTCCTATTAACCTCTTTATATCCTTTCCTTCTTTTATTTCTCCATTTTCTCATATCACTACTAACATTGCTTTATTATCAGAAAAGTTTGCTTCATACCCACTTCCCACTTCTTTCATATCTTATGAATATATTACATTACCTCTTAGCCTGTATATTTTTCTCTTGGAAGTTAATTGATTTCCTTTCCTTGTTTTGATCAGTCATTCTTTACTATGTCTTTAATTATTTTAAAATCTTTTTTAACTTTGCATTTTTAATTTTTTAAATCACAGTTAAAGTCACCCAGTAAAAATAGATGATAACTATCATACATTTCTGAATTTCCTCAAATATTTTTTTCTTTCACCCACATTTGTATTTGCATATATAAGTTTATAGGTTCATAGGTAGGTACTAGGCTATTGGCCCAAGGGCCTAAGTAAGCCTAGCCAACAAGGTTCCCTGGCTTACACCACCCAATAAAGTTAATTTCCTGTGCCCCTTAGTGGCTTCTTTTTTATTTTTACATCACATGCTGATACTCTTCTTGCTATCACTGCTGTCACATTCATTTTATTTATTTCATCATTCTTAACCAGTACTGCAATTCCAGAACATACATCCTTCCTTGTTGCCCACACTCTCTTTCCCCACATCATTTCAAAATTTTCCATTTTCTTGCCACCACACATCTTGTATCTTATAAACAGGTTACATCAACATCACCTCTTTTAGACTCTTCAAATGCAACCTTTCTTCTTACATAATTTTTTTTAATTTGCATTAAATAAAAACACATTGCTATTCTTTTTTCTGCATCTTTTTATGCTATATTTTGTTTTCCTTTTTCTTCTTCTTAGTCTCCCTTCTATAGACCATACCAGTTGTCTTTCAGAATCTGGAGTTTTCTCCCATCCTCTTCTTCCTCCTCAATTTCTAGTATACTATATTAATTTTCCAATCAGAAACCGTTGACCTTCTTTCTTTCTTACCTTTTGTTCTTCTGTCTCTGCAGTTTTATCCCATTCTGATCATTTTGTTTTTGTAAAATATCCTCTGCTCCGTCCATTAAACCTTTCCTTACTTGCCCTATTTTTTAATTCATTGTAACTCTTTTTTCTTCCTGCGTCTACTCTCTACATCTGTTTGTTCCTGTTCACTGTGTGCACTGTGTGTCACACCAACATTTCCTACAGATTTACAATCAAACCTCTCAAGTATACCTCATTACGAGGAACGTACCTCATTTGGCGTCTTAAAAATTTAATGTTCCTCAAAATTCCTCAATGTTCCACATTGAAAGACTCTGTCACACACATGGTAAATAGAAATGAATCATATTAATTCATTAAAAGATCTTCTTTATAAGTAAAACCGCCATATTTTAACCATCCTATGGTCTTCGTAGTTAAAGTTGTTAGTAAGCCAATAGTATGTGTTCCACATTTTGCCATTTGTTTCACATTATGAGGGCTAGTGTTCCTCATTTTGGAGATGGAAGGTTGAGAGCTATGTTTACAATTCCTTCTTGAATGGCCACATTCTCTACACTTCTCACACATTCCTTCATTACATTCTGTTATTAAGTTTGTCCATTCTCAACAAACTCCCTGCGGGGGGGGGGGACATGTTTTGGGTTATCCCATATATTTTACATCTCCCTTTTTTTCTATTTATCATTAACATATTTGAAGCATGCTATATTTTATTTATTTATACTTTCAATGTTACTCATACCTCCTAAGTTCCTGTACACACTTTTTTTCAAAGGTTCATAGGTGAATACTAGGCTAACTGCTGTGAAGGGCCATTTTAAGCCTGGCTAATATTTTGAGGTCAGATTCAAACCCTGTACCTTCTGTCTGTGAGATGAACCTTAACCATTATGACAACCCTCCCCTATCTAATACTTTATCACTTCATGCAGTTTCTGGCATACATTTAAAATAATAAACAGTTTCAATTCACCTTAATTAATTCCTGTTATTTTAAATTATACCATCATTTTTTTTTTGAATTGCATATTTAAGTTTTGAAGAATATAGTCTTTCTATGGGCTCACAAAACTTCTTTTTCCACATTAATTTATAAATCTCTCAACCAGAGAAAAGGTCTCAAAAGTCATTTATCAAAAAGGCAGAGATTTGATTTCAGTTACATTAAGTTTTAAAGGCAACCCAGTCTTATTGAAATTAAAGTACGTAACAATAGGCTGCTCTTCTTTTAACTTTATTCTTACTATGAATCATTTTAGAAAAAAACAGGTATTTCTCTCACATGGTCCTGATGGTTTTCTTTTCCTGTTGTTTTTCTCTGTTTAAGGATACTACTGATGTATATGTCCTCTTCTTCATGCCAGTTTCTCTTTCTTTAACTAGCTCTTCAGAAATGTCCTCCAGATTGCTTGAAGCCCCAACGCAGAGTTCATCCCTAAAACCAGCTAATGTGCTGGCCGGTTGTGCTCTAATATGTTTCATTTCATTCACTGTCTCCTTGTCCTTCTGAGTACTCACATCCAACTCAATTCTGCATGTCTCTTCTCCTTCCTCCCCATTTTTTTAATGCTATGCTCCACTACATACCTTTTGCATTTCCTGCCTCTTCTTCATTTATCATTGTCTCCAAGACAAATGATTCCAAACCTCCCAAAGCCACACTATTAACTTTGGCAATGTTGTTATCCATTTTACTGTTTTTTTTTTCTTCTTCTTCTGAGACCCTGCTACCCTTCCTGGATCCATGCAGTTGTCTTTTTCCATAGCAGTGATCTTGAGTCCTGGCACCAGTCCTCCATCACCACCTAGTGGTTAAAAAGAGTAGGGGTTGTTTCTCAGTGTCTGGCCAAATTCCTCCTAGTTAGTATGGATACCATGGCAGATATATCTTGAAAAGAGGCCACTGGACTAGTATGACTAACCTGGTCAACAAAGCATAAATAAAATTAATAGTTAATGAGGAAGAAACCTATCAAAACTCATTCTTTCTAGACATCAATAAAAGCAGAGGTTGGTTAGTAATATCTTGAGTGCAGTCAGCTGAAGTCAATCACTACTAACAAAAAGAAAACACAGAAATTATAATTCATTAAAAAGTAGTTCTTTGGATCAGAAATAAAAGGTGACTTTAATTAAGAGAATTTTCAGGGAAACATTTTATAGTATGATTAACATTCATTTCAAAACATTGTTTATTTTTATACATTTGGGTATTATAATGATAGTGTATAAAAAAATTACACATACAACAGAAAAACTGTACATTTCCAATAACATTACAAGGAGGTGTTTAAACTGTAGCATAATATACCATTTGTCGTGCAAGGTGGTGTTAATGCAGGAGCATAAACTGTTTTTCAGTTTCAGAATGTTTAAATTCAGTGCAGTCTCATACTGTTTGAAAAAGAGTCATGCTTTATCATAGTGACTCAGCTAATTCTTAAGTTACAGTGACACATTTTTTTTTCAATGTAAGAAACAAATCTGGGCATGCAGTAAAGAATGTATAAGGTACTTATTCATTCTATTTTTATGCTCTAGTATTTATTTTAATTTCCCTGCTAGACAGGGGTCCAGGGAAGTAAATACTGTGGGAAGAAATAGCCAGGGAATTGTTATGGCTAGGCTTGTATAGGCCCTAGGGCCGATAGCCTAGTACCAACCTATGAATCTACCAAGTTTTCTGCTGATGTGAAAATAACTCTGATATTGAATATAGCATTAAGACACCATAGCTGAAAATGTTAGTAAAGAGCAACAGAGATGTTTACTATACACAGGGCTTATGTATATGCAGCATAATAGAATAATATCATCATAAGATATACAAGGCAAGTTAGTCCAGGGGCTATGCAGGCATTGCAGATACCAACCATCAGGCTATACCATCTTTTGCAAGGAGGGTAAAGGCTGTGAGTAATGGTGTAAATTTAACAGCATCTATATACAACTATCCAAGCTACATTTGAAGGATGACAGGGAATCACGTTGCTTGATATGCTGGAGCAGTTTAGTTCACAAGCAATTGGAGGCACTTTGTAGTGAACCTATCTGTCCATCTAGTTTTATTTATTTCCTGATGAAGGTTTAGATCTGTGGATGTTCATCACATTGATCACTGCTGCAGTAGCCTTAGCTATATGGGTTATATCCTGCCAAGGATGTTACAGCCAACCAGCTTCCAACGCTTCAAAGCTATATCTCTCAACCTCTTAGCACAAGAATTCTGGACAAAACCAAAAGTAATGGGGGGACAAAGACCCAAAACCTGGGACAGATTTTAAATATTGCACCTATAAACTTAGAAAGCTTTAGTATAACAGGTTTTGTTTAGCGTGCATTTTGTAAAGTATATAAGGTCTGAAATTCAAATGTTTGTCATTATTTAATTGGTGACATTTTCAAGGTGACATTTTCAATAAAGTCCACCAGGTTGAGTAAGCATGACCTACTTTTGATGAATCCAAACTGAGATATGTCCAGTGTTTCAAAGTTCCCTATATCCTTATTGATTAATCCCGTGATAATGCTTTCAATGGCTTTACATATGAGGCTGGTCAGGCCTATGGGTCTGTAGTTGCCTGGGTCCATGGAAGGTCCTCCCTTATGCAGGGGGATAACTTGGTATTCTGCATTCACTTGGCATGGAGGCTAAGGATGAACAGTGTTGTTAAGGTTGTTGCTAAATCGTACTTCATACTATTTGAGATGAATCCTGGGATATTGTCAGGACCCATTCACACATTATTTTTTGCTTTTGATTGCACTTTAAGGACTTGATCTTTTGTGATTGCTGGCGTAGAGTCAGTTGCAGATATTTCATGTGAGATAGAGTAGGTGAGAGAGGGGTAAACATGAGCTGCATTTGTCAGCCGGTAAGGTTAGCAATGTCTTCAACTTTGGTGTAGGTAATATTGTTTACAGTCAGCTCAGTGCATTGTTGCATTGTGCTCCTGAGATTATGACCATAAGTGACAAAAGCCCTTGTCATTTTCCTCTGCTTGGGTGGCTATTTTCGCCTTGAGCTTTGGAAGATTTAATGAAGCACCTGCATTGCTTATTTAATTTAGTGACAAGAGCTCTATCATTCCCTGTATTGCTGTTCTTAATTTTAGCCAATAACTTCTTCCTTTTATATCACATCTTGTTGATATTAAAAGTTCCACCAGGGGAATTTGTTTTTGTGGTATCCCCTTTGTTTGTTTGTATTGGGTTCAATCACATCTGTGCTGTTGTTTACATACTGGTATAATTTAGTGGTGCATGTTTCCACATATTTGGTAGAGTTAATGGGGTTTGTGGGGATTTGTAGCTTGCCAATGTATCATTTAGGAGTAGGTGGTTTCTGTTGGAGAAATTGTTAAGGGTACCAGGGGCGGAAGTGGTCCTTTGATTCATTTTTTTCCAAAGGAAATGGATTTATGACCAGACCTAACAAGTGACAAAGATATGCAACGTATGGTGCAAAATGCCCCATATTAATAAGGACAAAGTCTAAGATGTTATTCCCCCTAGTGGATACTCTGACTAGTTGTTCCTGGGTGTTTGTATTGACAAAGTCCAAGAATCTCTGTGCACTAGTAGTGGTATAGGTTTCCCAGTCTATAGCTGGATAGTTTAGATCACCAATGAAAATGGCATTGGGTTTAATATTGGACAACTCTAGTGCTTGTAGATAGGCAGGTCTTTTTTCCAGGTCTTTGTGAGTGATTTTCTTAAAAGAGAAGAAGAGGATAAAAGGTGGGAGGCTGGGTGTGTTGGGGGGAGAGGCTGTGGTATTAGAGGAGGTGGCTGAATTCATTGAGAAAATCAGAGGTTGAGAGTCGGCCTTGAGAGTTCTGAGTGATAGTGGCGAAGGTGGGATCTGGGGATTTTTAGCCTGTGTGAAGATTTACTTCCTGCCAGAAGTGCTTGAGTTTGCTTAGAAGACCAAGTTGTTTGTATTTGTAGTGATTGGTTTTGTGCCAGCATATAGCTTGCTTAGGTAGGTTATGTAGTCAAGTAAAAGCAATACAATTCCCTGGTGAGGGTGTTTCTTGAAAATCACACATTGTCTCTAAGTTTGAGCAGAGTTTTCAGTTCAGTGGTTTGCTAGAGGTTTTTGTTGTATTTGAAGAGGCTCAGTTGGAGAGGGAAGAATTTTTCTTGAAGTTGAAGGAAGTTATGTATCAGAGCTGTAGCAGCTGAGATGAGGTTTTGTAATTTGGCAGTGGAAGACCAGTTGATAGTTTCTAGGTGTTTTTTTTTTTTTGAGGTTTTCCAGTATTGGTAGTGGATCTGAGACTGAAGGTAACTAGTTTGCAGGGCAACTTTGGGGACTGGTGGATAATTTGGAAAATTTTGGAGAGTGCTCACTGAATGAGGGTGAAAGGACAGATATTCTGGAGATAATGGTAGGGTTTTTAACAATTAACAGATTCAGAAGGGAATGGTTGTTGATAAGGAGATGAACCAGTGAAATTAGCAAGGAGTCTTGCTGGTGAAACAACTGGCTGCAGTGCAGCTGCCCGACTGAGTAATCATAAAGATTGTGGTTGGCAAGATCACATAGTTTGGGAGAAAAGAAGAAAACACAAAAAAAAAACAAACCCCAAACCCCAGTACAGGATGCCAGATAAACTTCCCAAAAGTGTTGTTTGAGAGATTGCACCCATCAAGGTCAACGCGTTTTTGTCTTAAGTGCTGCACACAGGTGTGGAAAATGATCATTATATAAAATAAATACAATAACACTTCACTGCTGACAGGGTTTAATATAAGTCATCAGAGGAAGTACAAATAATTATTTTTCCTTCTGTAAATATAATTTAATATTTTTCTCACTATCTAATGCTAGTTATTTCCTGTTTACAATTCAAGATAAATTCCTATCAGAAGTGAGAATGCACTCATTAGGATCAGTTTGTACGAATGGTAACAGTCCTTTCAGAGCAGAGAAAGCTGTACTGCTTAGAGGCGAACACTAACAGCGCTATCTGCCATCACAAAAAGCAGTGAAACGTTTTAGAGAGAGAGTGTAGGGAAACTGCCTGATACTGACAGCTCTGGTATACTTTATAGTAAATCCATTCCCTGTGGGCTTTTTTGTTTTTTGTTGCTGCTACAGAGACCATTGCAGCATGTGAACTGTGAGTCACCACTGACAGACTTATTGGGTGCGGCACATCAGGATTAAATGTTGTCACGTAATTCACTCCTTTGTGATTCACTTAAAGTTCCTTCAGTGTGTCCAAGAACAGATGTGCCACTGATTTGCACAGATGAAAAATTATGAATGGAAAATCATTGTAGCCAGTGATGTGACAGAAAAGACTCTCCATTTGCTATACAGCAGTAAGAAAAGGTGAGGTTGCACACCTAAGCATGGGGCCACCTGATTTAGGTGCACTGTGTCAAGCTGAATTTGCAGTGTATCAGTCTTTTTTTCCCTTTGTTTCTAACATTCTATCCATTGAGTCAAGCATCCATTTGTATATTAATTTATTTCTTTATTTTAATTTCTGGACCTACCTTTGAAAGCATTTGAATTTTATTTACAAAGGTTGCTTGCCAAGACTCAACTAACAAAATACGTAGCAAAGCAAGATGTAAAAGATTACAAGCAGTAATTGATCTAAGTACAAGGACTAATAATCGTAGAGTAACCATAGTTGAGCCAGCAATACACTAGTTGATGGTAGATTACATTTACAGAATTGAGACAGAACATTTATGAGACGTTCGGTTACAAAATGAAGTACTGACGTAATGGAACAGCAGGTTATATGAAGTACCTCACAGGGTTTGGCTGGCAAAACATCAGGTCTTTTGAGAAAATCTGTGTTCTCTAGCAGTTACAGATGGAAGGGGCCTTAATGTTTGTACAGTTAGTAAAATATCTCCATCAAATTAAACAAATTATTGTGTCCTTCTTAAGATGTAAATATTAATGTTGCAGTATACTTGATTACAACAGCATTCTGAAAGTTGAAAACAATATGTAAATATCAGTTCATTTAATGATTTTCTCAGCTAAACCCTTACACTGATTATAGGTACATAAAGAGGGAGTGTGTCAGTGGATTGACAATTATTTGAGTGAGTGCTGATTGCTTGGAAAAAAAACATGGCTGAAATAACTTTAACGACAGTGGATCTTTCGTTTCTCTGCACCATTGTTTGACCCAGAGTGGTGTATATAGGTTTGATAGATTTGACGAAAGTTGTTTCAGACTACAACTACGTTGTGCTTGTCTTTTTCTCATGTCTGTGTGCATGCCAAGTGTCTGAAAGAACAATTTTTCCTGCCATGTTTGCTTAATACAAATTACAGCCACGCAGCCATTTTGTTAGTGTATCAGTACCATTACATCTTCTTAAACTCTTTCACTGATTTATCTACATCCTCAAATTTACAGTCGTTTCTGTTCTTTAGAGACTTATCTGAAGAAGTAATTCACACCAGGACATCTCTATCATGGACTAAGATCACTCTTTTTTTTTTTGGGGGGGGGTGCATATTTTCCAGTAAAAGAGACTATTTTTGTGAGTTTTTATTACACATGACCAAGTGTTTGAAAATCTCAGTCACTTTTTCCCCTTCCCGTGTTTGCTGCTGCCTTAGCACTGACTCAGTTTTGAATAGTCTACCATGTTTTGTTCAGGAACCTGTTTATGAGCTGTTAGCCTTCTTTGCACCAGAACTAGGTTACCCTTATATTTTTACAGACATAATCCATGCATGACATGCATATGTGAAGTTCTTCATGACTTGCTATATAAAAGCATCATACATTTTCTTTTTCATCATTTCATAAGTTTCTTGACTATTACCACTTCTGTGCATTTCAGAGTGTTAAATGATTTCCTTAATGTGTATTAAACCTCCTAGGTTCCACTTTGTATTCTTATGAACAACTTTCTTTACATTTTTATGTACTGAGTCAGCAATGTACTTTGTTCTGTTTTTTTTCCAGGCGCACTAGACACATTGCTGAAAATGCAGCTTTTGTATTTTTTTGGCTCTTTGCCTGCTCTGACTGATTTAGTCCTGTGGTGTCCCAAGACCATTCAGCCTAGATGTCATGGTCATATTCAAAATCATGACCATCTGCACCTCAGGTAGTGGAACTACTTCACCATTACAACAGCTATCCATATCCATATCCCAGATGACGTTTGTTTCCTTGGTAGCCTCTCAAAAGGTCAGGGCCTCAACATCCTTTATTAACTGTTTCTTGATTTTATTTTTATGTTTATTAATGAAGCACATGGATTAACACAATGGAATTTTGCTAGCCATACTGTGCAAATTCAGTAAAAACAGTAGCATAAGTGAGTGCTATTCATCTGCCATTGGGATTAGTGATTTAGTTGATAGCCTGTCAGCTGGGGTATGCAGATAGGTTAGCATAGTCCCTGCAAGCTTTATTCCGTTTTACCTGCTATGCCTTCTGCTTATCAGCTAGTGCTTTCCAAGTGCATAGCTCATAACCCAATCTTTGTTTGCTGTAGTTTTTGTCACAAACCCCACCCCTTCAACTTCCGTGGCCTGCTTTCCCAAGGTTAGTCCTGCAAGTGAGGGCTTGGCAGTAGGGAACAAAGTAATTCTTTCTTTTGTTTTATTTCAAGACAGCACAAGTTCAAAGAGTTTGCTTAAAGAATATAAGACTAGGTAAGCATTTTACCAGCATTTCAAACACAGTCATGCATTCTGTCTCTCTCCCTCTCCTTTTTTTTTTAATTTATTAATTTGTTAACCATGTAAAACCACAAGGCACAAACCATTTTTCAGGGCTGATCCAGGAACATTGTCTGGGTAAGTGACTTGCTCAGAATCATCAGCAGGCATTGAAGACTGAAGGAGTCAAAACATCTGGACTACAGGATGAACCTTGTTAGCAGCTAATCCTATGCCCAAAAGCCAGAAGTGTTATACAAAATGCTAGACTGTTTCTCTCACAGATGCGTGCATAAAATTAAAACACACTGCTTTATTTAATACCTAATCATCTTGCATAGCTGACCTTCATCTTCTGGATGGCGCAGTGGTGCAGCAATAGCATTGTCGCCTCATAGCAAGAGGTTCTCCGGTTTGGTTTTCGACTGGAGTGCCTTCTATGTGGAGTCTGCATGTCCTCCCTGCGTTCATGTGGGTTTCCTCCAGATGCTCCGGTTTCCTCTCACTTTACAAAGACATGCATCTAGAGTGTTTCTGCCTGGGCCTCCGCTGAAAATTGGCTTCATTCCAAGTTGGACTTTCCCGGTTAACAAATGTTAAATAAATAAAATCTTTCACAGTCTGTAGTAATTCTGTGTTGTACAGCAGTTGCTTTATTATTATTATGTTCCATGGTAAGAGTAAGGATTGAAGCTTGGGCCGAATATTTTGGTGGTTAGCAAGCTGCATTTTCATAGGTTCATAGGTGTGTTCTAGGCTAATGACCACAAGGGCCTTTTTAAGCCTAACCATATATCACAAATCTCTGACAAGTTCTAGTACCCTGGATAAGTCTAAACAGGGAGTTGGGAGATGAAACATTTATAAGCAGGAACCACAAAACAAGAAGACAAAGTGCCGTACAAAGCCAAAAACATGATCCTTCAGCACTTAGAATGTCACCAAGTAAGCACAAGCAGGCAAATCTTCACGAAACAGTTTTAATGCAGCAATAAATGCTCTCCTTTAAACTGTTTAAAACTTGTCTTTCACAATATTAACAAATAAAATTGCCAAGACTACCGCCGAAAACAGTTTTGGAGAGCAGTGAAACTGAGGAAAGCAGTGAATATACAGTCACCAAACTGCACCAGACATTAAAAAAATGGATGTTCATTGTTACTTCTCCAGGATTAAAGAAGAGCCCATTTTCAGTGGAGGCCCAGGGAGAAAATCTCCATTGACTTATTACATACACGTACAACTTAGTATAAACATAATTGTCAGGTTAAGAATACATACATATACAACTCAGTATAAACATAATCTTCAGGTAAAGAACACAGCATTTTACATACACGCATAGTACAGCATAATTTGGCATACTAATAACACAAAACAGTATGATGTGAATGTCAGGTTGAGAATTCAGCACAGTGCTGGTGGGTAGATTACAATTTTGAGAGTGGATAAAGGTGAAAGGAAAGTGGTTGAGAAATGTAATATAACTATACAGAGTTAGCTTCATGATGACTGAGACAATCTGAGAAAATCACTATCTGAACAGCATTAGTTCCATGAAGACTGAAGCAATTTGAGAAGGTTTTCCCAAGTGCAGAAGAAGGTTGTCTAGAATTGTATAGTGGGGTGAAACAGTAGGAATAGATAAGTGAGAGGAATGAGAGTGAAGGTGGGAATGGGAAAGAGAGAGAGTATAGAGGGCAAGTTAGGGAGGAGCGTGACATTGGCATGCCCATTTTGAAGATAGGTGTGAGAACAAGAGAGATTTGAAGTTGGTATGGTTAGAAGTATTTTGTGGGGGGGGGGCTCCATAGTTTGGCTAT
Source organism: Protopterus annectens (assembly GCF_019279795.1). Lineage (NCBI taxonomy): Eukaryota > Metazoa > Chordata > Ceratodontiformes > Protopteridae > Protopterus > Protopterus annectens. The sequence continues at coordinate 982,392,743 of NC_056747.1, forward strand.
GGAGCAGGAGAGCAGAAGTTGGCCAGGGGGTCTAGTGGGTTTGTAGCATTGAAGGAGGTTTTGTTTTTCTGATCTGAGAGAGCAGTTATGTATGTAGAGGGTTAAGGCGGTAATGTGAGAAGGGCAGCTGGATGGTTTGAAAATGATCTTGTGGGCAGTAGAAAGCTAAAGGTATTTTAGGTAATAGGGTAGATGTTATGTAGTCCTATCTCGCCTACATTCTTACCCGTGGGTTCGGAGCCGACTATCGGCTCCGACTCGGCCGATTATATACTAGCTCGAAGTCTTTCATTGGCTGGGCTAAGCAGGTATCCCAAGGTGCACTGCTCCATATCCCCAGATCTCGTTTGCCGCTTGTGTAGCTCGGATGTGGTCTCGCTTGGCTGTGGCTAAGTACCCTCTTTTTTGCTATTTCTCTTAGAGAAATTTGATATTTCATACCCAAAAGCTATTTTGATAGCTATTTCTTGTTGCTGTTGCTGTGTTTGAGTGTGGTAGTTGTGTTTTTTGGTATCCCTAACTGTTCCAGCGGGCTAGGCCCGTTTTAGTTAGAGGACCTAGTCCTCCCCTCTGTTGTTAGATAAGCTATTAGTGTGATTGTCTTTTGTCTGTGTGTCCCCTTAGAAGAACCGTTTCAGTTAGAGGTTCTTAGATTTGTCAAGTAGAGTTTTTCTGGTGTATCTACTTTGTGTGTTGCTTTTGCCCTTTTTTGTGATTTGTGTCTAGGTGGTTTCACTTAGCGCTAGTTATAAGATGTCCAAGGATCAGAAGGAGCATAAGCCTTCTGGCTTTAAAAAATGTTCCAAGTGTGGATATAAGATGTCCATCACGGACGGACACTGTGTGTGTGTTTACTGCCTTGGAGCCATCCATTTACAGGAGTCATGTAGCTTTTGCCACGCGTTCAGTCCTAGGGTGCTCCAGGAGAGAAAAAATAAATTAATATTGAAGGGACTTCTAAAACCGTTGTTTGAGGAAGCTATAGACTTGGCTTCCAGTTCTCAGTCAAAATCCAAAGCTTCCAAGGCTAGGAAAAGGTCTTCGGCTCCATCTGTCTCTTCGGAGCCTCCGAAGAAGATTACTGTATTGGACTCTACTTCCTCGGCTCCACTGTCCTCAGGGCCGCAGGAGGTATCAGTGTTAACTGAAGCAGCGTTGGCTCCTATCATTCTTGAACTCATTCGGAGCCGGTCTCCCAGTGTGATGCATGGTTCACCTGACAAGAGATCCCAATCTCCATCGCTCTCCTCCAAATCCTCCAAGCTTTCTGATTTGGATGTTGATAGGGTGGTGCAGAGGCTCCTGCAGTCACCGGCGTTGGCTAAATTGTTCTCGGCTCCGACCCACTCAGCTCCAGAGCCAGTTCTTATGACCGTTTCGATGATTCCTCCTCCGAGCACATCCTTGTCATCGGAGCCGGTATGCTCCGCTCCGAGTGATGTTCCTACGCCGGCTCCAATACCCCCTCAGGGTCTATCGGTGCCGACCTCAGCTCCGACCATGTGGGTTCCGTCCACAGGGTTCGGGACTCGGGTCTCTTCGGTCGGGCCCAAGGGGGACACTTCGGGACATCTGTCGGTTCCGAGTCTCCCACTCGGTACATCGGCTCGTGGGACCCCAGTCCCGGAAAGTTGTCTCGGAGGCTGGCCGTTCCTTGGACTCGGGGGGACTGGCCTTCGAGGCCATGCGGAGCGTGCTGGCCAGGTTGTCAGCTACATCACCCGGGTCGGTCATTCAGTCCCCCACCACCCCGGCGAGAGCCTCTGATACTCACCTATCCATGGACAGTAGAGCGCCAGGCCCTAAGGATACCCCCACGAGCAGTCCCCAACTTTCTGAGGGTCTCCCAGAGTTCGTGCCTGAGGAGCTTCCTAAAAAGAAATTGTGCAAGGGGAAGCACATAGACTCCCAGGATGAGTCTCTCATCTCAGATACTGACCTCGAGGAATCGGAAGGGTCCCCCAAGTCATCCTCTGATGATGTTTCCTTCTCCAATATCCTGGAGATACTGAAACAAAGAGGTGACTGGCCTTCCAAAGCTCCTTCCGAGGAGGAGTCAGTATTCCTTAAGGCTTTTGGTGCTCAACCCTCCTCCTCCTGGGTGTCTCCACCCTTTGACGAACTTCTTGACCTCATTTGTCGAAGAGTGTGGGAAAACCCCGATTCTGTGGAGCCCGTGCCCAGGCGTACCAACAAATTCCCCCCCCCCCCAGGGCAAAGAGTTTCTGTCTAAAGGAGTCCCTGTAGATGCCATGGTGGTGGCGGCAGCCACCCAGAAGGAAGTAGCAGAGTCTTCTTCATCCATCCATCCTCCTAACAAGAAGTCTAAGACTATGGATCGGTACGGGAAGCGTACCCTATCTTTAGCAACCTTAACTCTACAGTCGCTAAATTATCTGTCTCACTTCACTTGGCTCCAGAGAGATCTCCTCAAAGAGTTGGGAGATACTCTTGTGGGTAACATACCTGAGGCGGTGGCTCAGATGGTTAACACCCAGGTCTCTACCCTCAACTCCATTGCTAACTCGTCCATGTGGCTCATTTCTTATGCAGCCGAGGGAGCGAGTAGGGCAGCAAGCTCAGGGGTCGTCCTTGGAAGGCAAGCCTGGCTGTGCCTGGGTCACTTTGCGGAGGCCTTCAAGTCTTCCTTCACTGATGCCCCCTTTGATGGTTCCTCCTTGTTGGGGACCAAAGTGAAAGACACCCTCACCAGGTGCGAGCAAGAGGGAAAGACCTTGTCTGCCATAGGGGTCCGTTTTTCCCTTCCTTCTAGGCCTTATCCCAAGGCCCAGTGGGGGGGGAATGTGGTTCAAGAAATCACAGAGGTTTTTTCCTGCTGCACAAGGTGAACCCCCCTCCAGAGGCAGGGGAGGGGTGGTTATTCAGGGAGATGTCGCCCCAGAGGCAGAGGGGCCCCCCCGCAATTCAGGAGATCGCGATTCTTTTCATGGCTCTCCATACTCTCGTTCCTGAGGGTGTGCCCGACTGCGCTTATCCGGAGCCAGTCGGGGGTCAAATTTCCTTATATCCGGAAGCCTGGGAGAGCATTACGCAGGACCGATGGGTACTCCGGAGGTTACCTCATTCCATTCTCTTCAGAACCCTCGACAATCAGAAAAATCCCAGACGTTCCACCCAGTCAAAGGGATCAAGCAGCCTCAGAGGTTTCACTGCTGCTAGAAAAAGGAACCATCCAGCATGTCCCCTCAGACCAAATCAGATTAGGGACTTACTCAAGATTCTTTTTGGTGCCAAAAAGAACAGGGGACCTGAGACCCATACTAGATCTCAATCAACTAAGCAGTTATGTACGCAAGTCCAAGTTACGTATGATCAAACTACAATCGATTTTCCCATTGATGGGAGAGGAGGTATGGATGTGCTCCGTCAACCTCAAGGATGCTTACTACCATGTGAAGATGTACAGAGCATCCAGGAGTCACCTACGCTTCCGGCTTGGAGCCAGTCATTTCCAGTTTCGAGCCCTGCCCTTTGGTCTCACCACAGCCCCCAGGGTGTTCACCAAGTGTATGGCAGTGGTTACGGCTCACTTGAGACATCAGGGATTCCAGGTGTTTCCGTATCTGGACGACTGGCTCCTTACCGCCCCCACCAGGCATCAACTAGTTCAAACCAGGGACGCTACCGTCAGTCTATGTCATTGGTTGGGTATAACGATAAATTGGGAAAAATCTGCCCTATTGCCCTTACAGCGTGTCACCTTTATAGGAGCAGAATTAGACACCATTCAAATGCGAGCATTTTTACCATAGGAAAGGATCAGAGCATTGCAACAACAGATACACATGCTGATGCCCCTGAGACAAGTGAAGGCAAGAGTGGTTCTCCAACTCTTGGGGACCATGGCAGCGACAATCATGTTGGTCCCTCTTGCGAGTTTACACATGAGAATTCTCTAATGGCTCCTCTTTGTTCAATGGTCTTTCCAAAAACTGCCACTGTCTCATCCCATTTTACTCACAGACAGATGCAAGCAGGACCTCGGTTGGTGGCTGTGCACCAACAATTTAGACAGGGGAAAGCCCTTCATTCCACCCATTCCCATTGCCACGGTGACCACGGACGCCTCCCAGATGGGGTGGGGGTGCATTATCTTGGCAGGACTGTCCAAGGCACATGGCAAGAACACGAGATACATCTGCATATAAACGTCCTAGAGATGAGAGCAGTGCTTCTTGCGTTGCAGGCACTTCAGAATGTTCTTCCCCTAGGGACGATTGCGATACACTCAGACAACATGTCAGTAGTATGGTATCTAAACAAGCAAGGGGGAACAAGGTCTTACCCTCTGTGCAGAGAGGCCATGCGAGTGTGGCATTGGGCAATAACTTCCCAACGGTTTCTGGTGGCAACGCACATTCCGGGGAAGTCCAACGTGATTGCGGACAGACTAAGCAGAGCTATCCTGATGCCTTACGAGTGGTCCCTGAATCGCCTGGTTGCAGAGCAAATCTTCAGCAGATGGGGTCAGCCTTGCTGCAACCTTTTTGCCAGTCCCCTCAATGTGAAATGCAGCAACTACTTCACGCTGATCCCCCCACAGGGGGAGTCACCCAGGGACGCTCTGGTTCAAGATTGGCCTCCCAGTCTGCTTTATGCTTTCCCTCCGTTTCCCTTGCTGTCAGAGGTGATTCAGAAAGCGCAATCCTTGGGAAGCAGAATGAGTCTGATTGTTCCACTATGGCCTCACCAAGTTTGGTTCCCCTTCCTTCAGCAATTCACTGTGGACACTCCTTGGACTCTGGCCCCTCAACCAGATTTACTGACACACATGTCGGGACAGTTCCACCCCTCCCTGATAACCCTCCGGTTGACAGCCTGGCTACTCCAATTCCATCGTTAGTCAGACTTCATAATTTTTCCGGAAGTGGCCCATATCTTAGCGTCCTCTCATAAACTATCCACTAGGAAGATTTATTCCAGTAAATGGAAAAGGTTTTCTATCTGGGCACATACCAGAGGCATTGATCCTTACACAGCCCTGATAGATTCAGTTCTGGAGTTTTTGTCTATTCTCTTCCATCAGGGTTCTGCATCAGCCACCATCAAAGTTCAACTGGCAGCAATCTCTAATTTCCACGTAGCAAATGAGCCTAGTCTCATGGCGCATAGACTATGCAATGCTTTCCTAAAAGGTACTCTATTGCTCCGTCCACCAGTGTCCGAGCCTATCATGCCCTGGGATCTCAATTTTGTTTTACAAGCCCTTACCTTACCACCCGTTGAGCTTGCAGCTACCTGCGAATTGAAATTCCTGACGTGGAAAACAGCCTTCTTAACAGCAATTACTTCAGCAAGGCGAGTTTCAGAAATTCAAGCCCTTTCCATCAAACCTCCATATTTAATTTTCCGTAAAGACAGGGTCTCTCTCAGATCAAACCCCTCGTTCCTTCCTAAAGTGGCTTCCGTGTCTAACCTAAATCAGTCCATTGAGCTGCCTGTTTTCTTTCCCCACTTTTCCAACAAGGCAGAATTTAGATTTCACCAGTTGGATGTACATAGACAATTACACTTCTATCTGCACCGAACAAAAGATATCCGGAAGTCGGACCAACTTTTCGTTTCCTTTTCAGAAAACCGAATGGGTTCCCTGGTATCGAATGTCACACTGTCTAGATGGATATCTAACTGTATCTCTTTCATCTATCAAGCGGGAGGAAAGGATCTGCCATTTCCAGTCAAGGCTCATTCTACTCGGGCTGTTTCCACATCCACAGCCTATCAAGCCAGATTGTCAATGGATGATATATGTGCTGCAGCGACTTGGGCTTCTCCTCACACATTTGTTTCTCATTACAAATTGGACATGGTCTCCAGGGGCAGGTCTTCCTTTGGCTCCACAGTTCTCAGGAGTATTTTCCTAGGAGCCACCCAGGATGTAGGTGCTAGGGACGCTGTCCCACGGGTAAGAATGTAGGCACGATAGGACTACATAACATCAAGAAGTTATGTACTCACCATAACGTTCGATGTATGTAGTCCATCTCGCCTCACATTCTTACTTACCCTCCCACCTTCCCCCTGCCTGGAGGATTTGGAGGTTGGATTGTCATATGCACAGTTCTCTGGTTTAGCTTATTCCTTACCTGGATGTGATGTATGTGATGTGTGCATGGAGTACAAATGAGTTGCAGCAAACTAGATCTGGGGATATGGAGCAGTGCACCTTGGGATACCTGCTTAGCCCAGCCAATGAAAGACTTTAAGCTAGTATATAATCGGCCGAGTCGGAGCCGATAGTCAGCTCCGAACCCACGGATAAGAATGTGAGGCGAGATGGACTACATACATCGAACGTTATGGTGAGTACATAACTTCTTGTTCAAGCCATTGCAAGGTACAGAGGGAGAGGCAGTGGTGTGTTGAGTTTTTAGAACTGGTTGCGAATTTGCTTATTTTATGGTAGCAGCATTTGAGTTTGGATTGTAGGCCAAGTTGTAGATTGCTTAATAGAGGATCACCATACATAAGTGAGGGGAGAAGGAAGGAAGAAGCAAGGATTTGTCTGGTGGAAGGGCTCAGGTAGCGGTTGTGTCTGTACAGGAGTCCTAGTTTTTGGTGTTTTTTTTATGTTAGTTTGGATGTGGGTATCAAATTTTAGATTTTCATCAATGGTGATGCCAAGTAGTTTGGTGTTGGAGACAATTTCGAGGGGGTTGTTATTGTGGCTGATTATGGAGAATGAGTTTTTGTTGATAGTGGAGTTTCTAGAGGGAGTGAAGATCATCAGTTTGGTTTTATTGGCGTTTAAGGCCAAGTGATTGCTTTGCATCCAGGTTTCTGTTTTAGTGAAGGCTGATTGGGTTTTTAATAGAAGGTCATCTGCGTACTGTATTAGTGAGGACTCAGGGATGGCGCGGTGGAAGTTGTTAATAAATATATTGACGAGAAGAGGACCTAGAAAAGTGAGTCCTTTTAGTGAGGAACCTCTGTGGATGTACCAGTTGTTGGATGTACCTGTTTATGTGCATACCAAAGGTGACATTGTTTATTTTATTTATTTATTTATTTATTTATTTTACATTTGTTTACCGGGAAGGTCTGTTTGGACAGAGTTGTCCATTTTCAGTGGAGGCCCAGGGAGAAAAGCTCCAGAACAATTGGTAACATACTATACATAAGATATTTACACGAGCATTGTGGTTTACACATGTAGTTATAAAATATAGCAAATAACATATGATTGCATAAGATATTTACAAAAGCATAGTGGTTTAGATATACAATTAAAAGTATAGCAGGTAGTAACATATGATTGTTGTTCATGCAGTATGTTTAGTAGAGATAATCTTGAAGATGTACTGAAGATAAGACAAGAAAGGAAAAACTAAAAACAAATACTAGCCAGATAATCTTGAAGATGTAATGAAGATAAGAGAAGAAAGGAAAAACTAAAAAAAAACTAAAGATACTAGTCAGCTGGTCAAAGGAGGAGAATATAGACAAGTTCATATGAGGTTCATTGACATTTTAAGGGAAAGCTTTTCATCTTAGTCTAGGGGAGAGTTAGTAGGTATAGACGGGACAGTGGGGAGTAGGTGGTGGTGAGCTGGTATGTAACGTGTGATAATATATAGTGCATCTGTGGGAGTTTTAAAGAAGAGCAAGTTGGATAGCGGGTAGGGGAAAGGTGTTAGAATATGTCAGTCAGGTGCTAGGCAGTTGCATGTCCAGGAGTTATTTAGGTGGGAAGTAAGCTGTTTTTTGAAGATAGTTTTGTTAGGTTGTACCCTGATTTGTAGTGGTAGGGAGTTCAAAGTCCTGGCAATGTTGCTAGAACACAGGGAGTCACCAGAGCTGTAATAACTTTTGGAGATTGCAATTAGTGCCTTCTTAGTGGATCTAAGTTCTCGGTTATTGGAGTAGAGGGTGATCAGGTCTTGTAAGGCTAGAGTTTTGCCAGGTTGGTACAGTATTTGGTGAGCTAGAAAACACTGGTTTAGAGTTAAGGTGTTTGGGAGTTCCAGCCAGGAGAGCTGTTTTAGGGCTTGACAGTGGTGGGTGTGGTAGGAGGAGTTTGTGGCGAATTTTGCTATTTTGTTCTAGTATACTGATAACTTGTTTAAATTGCTCTTTTTTAGATTAATTAGGACAGGAGAAGCATGAAGCATACAGTAAGGTAGAGAGAAGATGGCTATGAGCTAAGTTAACTTTACTGTTGCTGGTTAGAAAGTTTTTACATCTGTAAAGAGTACCTAGTTTTTTGTTGATTTTTGGTTATTGTATGAGCTACGTGTTTGCCAAATTTCATATTATTGTCAATAATAACCCGTAGTAATTTGGCTTGTGTGACGACGGAGATAGGAGTATTATCTGATGCAGAAATAGAGAATGGGGGAGTAGGTACTGCTGCTTTGTAAGGATGGAAGAGCATAAACTGGGTCTTTTTAGGATTTAATATTAGCTGGGAGTTTGTTAGCCAGGTTTCAATGGATGTAAAGGCTTTTTGGGTCTTGATATGAAGTTGTTGGAGGGTGGGGCAGAGCGGATTAAGGTGGAGTCATCAGCGTATTGAACCAGGTTTCCTAGAGGGGTGGCTTTGTAAAGATTGTTTGCAAATATAGTGAAAAGTAGGATTGATCCTTGGGGTACTCCTAGTTTTACAGAAAGTAGGGGGGAAAGGGAGTTTTTCCACTGAACAGCTTGTTAGTGTTGGGAGAGTAGGTCTTGAAACGATAATAGAGTTGGGGTAGTTAGTTTTAATTCTGAGAGTGATGTTAAAAGTTTTGTATGGGAGACTGTATCAAATGCCTTTGATAAGTCAAGGAAAACTGTAGACATTAGTTGGCCGTTGTTGCGTTGCATATTTACTAGGTTACTAAAATTGATGAGTGCAGTGGTAGTGCTTTGGTTGAGGCAGAGTCTGTTCTCAGTTGTTCTCAATGATAGGTTTGGTGAATGCTGAGTACAGTGAAACAATGACCTCCTTGGACCTAGATGCCATAAGTTTCTTTGTAAATTGCAAAACATAAAATGATTTCCTCACTACTGTAGATTTGTGATGGTCAAAGATGAGATTACTGTCTATGTGTGTCCCTAAGTCCCTAAGTACTCAGTCATATTTTAGGGGTGTGTTGTCAAAATGATGGTTACGAAGGTGGATGACTTCCCAAAGGATACGATTATGCATTTCTTGGCATTTAGTTTTAGCCTATGGCTCTGACACCAGTTATTTGTCTGTGTCAGCTCTTCCTGAAGAACATTTGTGTCAGTGGGGGAATTCTGTGACTGCTCCTAATTTGTAATCATCTGCAAATTTTGCAGACAGATGCCCTTGACATTGACCTTGACTTCAGAGAAGTAAATGCTAAAATGGAGTGGTCCTAGGACCAGTCCACGTGGAACTCTGCTTGTGATTGGCCTCTTTGCAGTGGTGGACTCCCCAGGTATAACTTCCTGGGTCTTGTCTGCCAGCTAGCTCTCCACTAGGTGACATAAGGGTTTATACCAAGCCTCTTGGTTTGTGAACAATGCTCGAGTAGGGTATTGTGTCAAGTGCCTTGGCCAGGTCATGGTAGGCAGTGTGAACCATTTTACCCAGATCTATATCAGTTCAACGAAACAGCACATCATCGAATACAACAACCTCGAGCTTCTAACCACGAAATCTAAAAACATCGAAAGCTCAGAACAGTTCCGAGAAATACACATACAACACAAGCACACCAAAAAAACAGCAATCGACACACATACACTTAAAGTCCTACATCTAACCCTACACTAAACTGTACATACAGTACTATCTATCCACTATTCTTAACCCAAACCGTAACCCTAAGGTCCGTCATTATCGCACACTCACCTCACCTGCGCCCTAACCCTAACTCACATACCCGCCCTAACCCTAAAGTATATCACTATCGCACACTCACCTCACCCGCGCCCTAATCCTAACTCACATACCCTGCCCTAACCCTAAAGTCTGTCACAATCGCACACTCACCTCACCCGCGCCCTAACCCTAACTCACATACCCCGCCCTAACCCTAAAGTCTGTCACTATCGCACACTCACCTCACCCGCGTCCTAACCCTAACTCACATACCCCGCCCTAACCCTAACGTCCGCACAATCGCACACTTACCTGAACCCAACCCATAACTTTCCACCACAGTGCTGAAAATAGCGAAGCTACAGAAATGGACAACCAACTTCTTTCCCTAGGAAAAAATTTGGTTATCTGCAGCTTCGCTATTTTCAGCGTTCGTTGTTTTCGGGTCGATATTAGACCATTCGAAGTATTAACACTTTGATGATCTAATCTAGACCCATTTTACCCTCATTCATTTTTGGTGATCTTCTCAAAGAAGTCCACCAGGTTGAGTTGGCATGACCTGTGCTTTAAGAAACCAAGTTGGGTTGGGTCCATGATAATTCTTTCCATGACTTTGCATATGAAACTAGTGAGAATTATGGATCTGTAGGTTCCAGGGTCTGCAGATGACCAACCTTTGTACAGAGGGGTGACTGTTGCTGTTTTCTACTCATGAGGCATAGTCATGAAGCCTTTTGGAGGCTACAGTTAAATAGATATTCCAAAGGGTCTGATAGATCATATTTTATGCCAATTTAGAAGCCATCCTTGGATGTTTTATGAGCCCATTGATGCATTGTTCTTGGTCTTAGAGCATTGAAGACCTGTTCCCTAGTGATAGTAGGTAGTTATATTTGATGTTATTTCCTGAGGGGAGGTTGAGGGGGAGAAAAGGGTAAAGTTAGAGCTCAATTTGTCTGCCAGTAGGTTTGCTATACCTTCTGGCTCAGTATCAGTGGCTGCATTAACAATGAGCACCACACACAGTTATGTATTGCCTTTGAGGTTGTGAACATAGCTGAAAAGTTCCTTGTTGTGTTCCTTAGCCTGGGAGGCCAAATTTAACTCAAATTAGTACTTGATAGACATTATTTGTCCTCTGAGTTGTTTGTTTAGTTTAATTAGAGTGCCTTTATTCTGCTGGGTAGTATAACTCCTAATTTTTACCATAATTTCTTCTTCTGCTATAAAGCCTGTTGATGTTGTAATTCCACCACGGTGGCTTATTTTTTGAGTTAGTTCTGTACTTCTTCCTAGTGGGTAGACCTGCCTGTATGCAGCTATTAGCATGGTTGTATAAGATTTATGTGAACAGTTCCACAGAGGCAGCAGTGTGTTCAGGATTTATGAGGGCTTAAATTTTGCCAGGTTATCACTTAATAGTAGGAAGTTAGCCTTAGAGTAGTTCCTGAACATTCCAGGGTTAGCTGGGGTTTTATTTGTACTTCAAAGGAGACAATTTTGTGGACTGATCTTACCGGAGAAGACATTACACTGTAGGGGTGTGTAGTACTATCCTATATTAGTGTGGACCAGATCCAGTATGTTTGCACCACTGGTCAACATAGTGACACTCTGGTCCAGAGAGTTTGTATTTGCAAAATTCAGGAATCTCTGTGCCTGCACGTTTGGTGTCATATATGATTCCCAGTTAATAGTGGGGTAATTAAAGTCACCCATGAATATGGTATTGGGTTGGATGGTGAGTGTTTCCAATAAGTTTAAATACATAATCTGAAGTAGTTAACTTAATTTGTCCATCAACCTATGGGATATCGGATCCGAGCCGGCAGCTTCCAACAGCTAAGATCCGAGCTCCAAGCTCCTCCCCTTACCCATAATCCCCTGCTATCCCTTCCTGACCTCAGATCTAGTTTGCCGCGGTTCTCTCAGCAGCTTGATCGAGCTTCCAGGCGTGGTAGTTGCTGGATCTGTGAGAAAAAAAAATCTTCTTTTTTCTTGGTTTAAACAAATTTTTGTGTGTGTGTGAGTTAGCATAGTTCCCCAGTAGCACTAACGTTTTTCTTTATCTAGTGTTTAGTTATTCTTTTTAGTGTTATTCCCTCCCCCTCATGCACGCGTTAGGGTGTGTGGTTTTGGGGCCTAGCGAGTGTGTTGTTTCTTTTGTAGGTATGGCGAGGCACCCAAAACATTCTTTTCAAAGTGTACCGAGTGTGTCCATAAGCTGTCCCCAGCGGATGGACACACTCGGTGCGTTTTATGCCTCCGGGTTGAACATCTTTCCACCGGCTGCACTATTTGCGCAGAGTTCAACCCTAGGGCCCTCAAGGACCGGAGGTCTAAGCTGATTCTGGTGGGGCTTCTGCCCCCGGACACGGCTTCGTCCTCCGGTCCCTCCGTGGCACCTGTCGCGGTTGCGGCAGCACCATCTGCTATTCCCCTTCCCCTGGCCGGGACTCAACCTCCCACCTTGGGCCAGGAGGAGAGGGAAGCCAGAAAGGAGAAATGCCAAGAAAAGCACCATAAGCAGCGGGCCGAAGCTTCTGCATCGGCCCTGCCAGCCAAACGGGTTTCTCCTCGTAGGGCCTCAGAGTCTTCTCCTTCCTGGCTCCGATCTCCCCGCTTTTCACCGGGGCTGGAGGAGGAGGAGACCCGGTCACCTTTGAGGTCATCGAGGCGGCACTCCCAGCCCGCCTCGGTGGCCTTATCAAGGTCTACCCGCAGTATGTCCGATGTAGACTTAGACCGGATGATGCATAGGTTTCTCCAGGCCCAGCTGCAGATGGGAGTGCTCCTGCCACCCCCCTCCAGGGGGGGGGAGCTCGACCCCCTTTTTCATCGTGATTGCTCCTTCTCCGACCCAGTACCGGGGTTCGGAACCTTCGGAGCCGGGTAGCGTCGGAGCCAAGGGGCTGTCGGCTCCGATAGTATTGGGTACTTCGGCGCCGATGGCACCTTCGAGTCTGTCGGGTCCATTTTCTTCGGATCCGAGCTCTCGGAGCCGAGAGCTGAGCTTCGGATCCGGAGGTTCATAGGTTCATAGGTTCATACTAGGCTATCTGCCCTGGGGCATTTATAAGCCTAGCCCGATTGTGTTTGGCTTACGCCACCCCTTGATTTGAGTATACTGTGCCCTTTTTAACATTTAGTTTACTGAGCCTCTGTCTAATAGTGACACAGAAGTACTCCCCGGGACGAACCTACGATCCCCCATCCACTCATCAAGATTCTTCTTGAAGAGAGTCAGTGAGGTGCTCTGCCTAACATGAATTGGAATTCTATTCCAGAGCGAAGGGAGCCTCTGGGTTATGAATCTGTCCCTCCAGCATATTCTATTTATTTCTGTGCTGAGGTTCAAGTCCCTCGAGCACATGGCTCTCAGGGATTTAGATTTACTGAGGTGGAGCATGTCCATTAATTCTGAGTTGGACATAGCTTTATATTTCAGGCATAGATCGCCTCAAAGTAGGCGGTATGCATCTGAGTAGAGCTGGTGTTTTTTTAACCAAGCAGCATATGTCATCCATTTGAGTCCCTTGATCCTCTTGGTGAGGTACTTTTGGGGCCTTTCCAATTGCTGCAGGTGTCGGGTAAGGTACATCCCAAAGGGGGCACTGTATTCTATGATGGGCCTGATGAGGGATGAATAAAGGGGCACGATTACCTCGCTTGATCTAGATGTGAATCCTTTCATGATGAGGTGGGCTATGTAGAAGGTCTTTCTAACCACTTTGGCAATGTGGTTGTCAAAGGAGAGATTGCTATCAACTTGGGTCCCCAGATCCCTAATTACTTTCTCTGTACTTAATGAGTTACCACCTATGTGGTAATTTGTGGGCACATTGTTTTTGCCAAAGGGTATGACTATACACTTTTTGGCATTTAGCTTTAGACCATGGCTCTGGCACCAGTTATCCATCTCTGCGAGACCGTTTTGAATGATGTTTGTGTCAGCTGGAGAGTCAATTATGGCGCCCAGTTTGCAGTCATCTGCAAACTTGGTGAGCCATAGTCCTCCCACGTTGGCCTGTACCTCAGAAAAGTAAATACCGAACAAGAGAGGTCCCAGGACAGAACCTTGTGGGATGCCACTTGTGACCGGTTTCGAGTCTGACATGGCTCCAGCAACTCTGACTCTGTGGGTTCTGTCTTTGAGCCAGTTTGTGACCCATCTTGTGACATAGGGGTTTATATTTAGGCTGGATAGCTTATCTATGATGCCCGAGTGGGGTATTGTGGCAAATGCCTTTGCGAGGTCCAGATAGGCTGTGTGGACAACCTTCCCTTCATCTATGGCCTTGGTGACTGTTTCGAAGAAGTCGACCAGGTTCAAAAGGCAGGATCTGCCCTTGACGAAGCCAAATTGGGTAGGATCTAGTGTCTGTAGGTCCCCAATGTCTTTGTTTATGAGTTCCATGATGATCCTCTCCATAGCCTTGCAGACTAGGCTAGTCAGGCTTATGGGGCGATAGTTTCCAGGGTCCGCAGAGGTGCCACCTTTGTGGAGTGGGATCACTGTTGCTGTACGCCATTCTTTGGGCACATATCCTGTAGTGAGGCTGTGATTGTACAGCAGTTTTACTTGAGGGATTAATTCTTCTTGGAGTTCATGTAGGACGCAACCCGGGACGCCATCTGGTCCCATGGAAGCAGTGTTTTTTGCTTTGGAGAGGGCGGCCTTCACCTGAGCATCAGAGATGTTTGTGAGGCTGCACTCTGCCGGGATAGATACTTGCTCTTTTGGGGGGGGGGAGGTGGAGAAGTTTGCACTGAACCTGTCTGCCAGGATATTGGCGATGTCTGTGGGTTCAGTGTATTTTTTGTCGTTTAGAATCAACTCAGAACAAGTCTGGGAGTTGCATCCCAGGTTCCTAACATAACTGAAAAAGCCTTATGATTGTCTTTAGTGTCCTGTGCAATTTTTCTCTCGAAGCTGGCCTTGGAGGATTTTATGAGGGATCGTAATTTTTTGCTGGTACTGATCAGAGATGCCTTCCCTTTTAGGGATTTTGCTCTATCATGTAGTAGCTTCCTCCTTCTGTTGTACAGTTTATTTATGGCTTGGGCCCACCAGACTGGACTCCTGCCTTTGGATAATTGGGTCTTCATTTTGTTAGGGATAGCATGATCCATGCATTCCTGGAGATGTCTGTAGAATGCGTTTATATAGGATTCTGCAGTTTGGGCCGTAGTTTCCACTGGCCCTGGGGCCTTGAAGGATTCCACTTTGGTTTTGAGAAGTGTGAAGTTCGCTTTTGAGAAGTTTTTCACTGTGGTTTCCTGGGCTGGGGGTGGGGTCGGGATGTGGATATCCAGTGAAATTAATTTATGGTCTGATCTTACCAATGAGGGATATACTTATGGTATGGAGCATAGAGTCCCCATGTTGGTAATCAGGTCTAGTTTGTTTTCCCCTCTTGTGGGAGTGGTGACTAGTTGTTCCATAGCATTTAAGTTTATAAATTCCAGAAACCTTTGGACTAAGGTGCTGGGGCTTGAGTAATGCTCCCAGTCTATGTTTGGGTAGTTGAAGTCACCCAATATAATGGTGTTCGGAGAGATCTTCATGTTCTCCAATGTTTTCAGGAAAGCCTAGTGGAATTTCTGACTTTGAGAGGGTGGTCTGTAGGATGCTATAAACTGAAAAGCAGTCTTGCCCACTGCAGTTGCACATGGATGGTCTCCGATTCTTCGTGCAATGCCACTAACCTGGAGGTGTGGATATCCTTGATAAATATGGAAACTCCCCCTCCTTTTGTGGTTCGGTCCGGGTTTTGGGGCTGAAAAGCATGATATGAGGTATAACCTGGTAGTGCTGGGGTGCTCTCTGGAGCCTTGAACCAGGTTTCTGTCACTGCACAGATATCGATGTTCTCCATACTGAGGAGAGCTTTGAGTGCATGCATCTTGAGGTTAAGACTTCTGGCATTTAGCAGCATTACCCTTTCCTTGTGCTGTCTATGGAGGTGGGTTTGACTTTTGAGCCTTGCCTAAAAAAGGCACTATGGGGGTGGCAAGAGCCTTTGCCAATATCCGAAAGCCCAGGGGTGACAGGTGCAAGCCGTCCCTACCGAAGCAATGTGGCTTGTCGAGCATGTCATCCCAGGCTGGCAGACACTGGATCCCCTTTGAATGACACCAAAATTTTAGCCAATTGTTAAAATCAGTCATTTTGTCTTTATACTGTGGCATCATTCTAGGTGAGGGTAAGATGCTGCTCAAGGTCAGGGTCATACCGGCCTGGGCTACATGATCAGAGAGCTCCTCTATGTCTCTTTTCATGTAGTCGAGGGAGGTACGTCTCAGGTCATTCACACCAGCATGTACAATGACTGAGTCATATTTGTATTTGCTTTGGAGTGACCTGAGTGCTTGCGTTATGTGGCGGATTCTAGCGGCCGACAGGCAGCTCACTGTGACCTTCTCTTTATTCAGCCTGGTGAGCAGGACGTCAGTGTGCCTGGCAATAGAGCCACCTATTACAAGAGTATCAGGTGTGTTATTCAGCCTTAAGGGCTGTGACTGCGTGGCACACTAACTTTGTGTGCTATATGTTGTACGTGTTTTGTTTTGGGGTAGCATTTGCTTGGATGTCTGCTTAGGAGGTCTCTGTTGCTTAGGTAGCTTTTTATTTAGAGCCTCCGAGTATGTTTTTGTGTTTTTATGTGTTTGGTTCACTGTTGTGGTGGGACTGTGTGATACTGGAATTGTGTTGTATGAGGTTACCTTCTCCTCCTGACTGGTTACACCAGTGTTGAGATGAGAGAGCTCAGCCTCCAGTTTGGCTATATGGTTGCATCTCTCACATATATTTGAACCTGTTTGGAGGAGGAGAGGGTTGTCCGTGTACATGAGACAGTTGTAACATTTCCTCAAAATTCCCAGATTCACCAGCTGGACTGGAGAGGAAACCATTAACTGACCTTTGGACATGCTAGAGTAATATAGGGAACTGAATTAAAACGGACCAATAGGGGACAAGATAATCGTAGAGAGTATAAGAGTAAGTAGTGCTTATGGTTTATTAGTGCTAACTTGTAAAATTACTTATTTGGACCAGTGAGGGGCCTTAGAATGAGAATATGGTGTTTAATTTGAGAAATAGAGCAGTTCTAAGGGAAAAAGTGAAGAGCAGACTTTGTGGAGCCAGGAATAGTTTAAACCCAATTAGGCGGTGCTGCCCGATGTTGCGCTATGCACAAAAACGTGCAAAACCGCGCAAAAGAGGGTTTTAAGAGAGGGAGGTCAAGGAGTTAGGAATTGACCCAAAATGGCCAATAAAACTACAGTTTCAAGGCAGTAACCACTCCCACAGGGGCAGGCAGGCTACTGCCACTGATGAACACAGAGACTTCCCTGTAGCCCAAGCAAACAATGGCCTCCAAGAAACTTACAAACATTTCAGAACAGCAAATCTGTAACTGAACTTTTTTAAATCTCAGAAAAATAGAAAGAAAGCAAGATTTTTTTTTTGTTTTGTTTTTTTTAAGGAAAGCAGAGGTTCACAAGTATCAACAAGTTAGAACAGTGCAGTAAATGACCCCACACTTGAGCGCTAGGCCAAAGACAGATAAAATGCAAGTTTTAGGGGAAAAAAATAAATTTTAAAAATAAGTGCAGGCAGGAAATTCAGTAATCAGATCTAGGTTGTGTTCTAAATACAGTTACCAACACAGAAATCAAGTTTAACAAGCCAGAAAATGCTCAAAAGTAGGTGGCAATGCAGAAAAACTTAACAAATAATCTGAAGCAAAATACTTAAAATCTCAAAAGTGGCCCCTTTCTTCTCTCAGCGTTTTCTCCTCTTGGTGGGTGCTTCACCAACAGCCAACAAGTCCAAAAAGACGCCAAAACCACGAGGCAATCGGGTTTTAAGAGAGGGAGGTCAGGGAGGTAGGAATTGACCCAAAATGGCCAATAAAACTACAGTTTCAAGGCAGTAACCACTCCCACAGGGGCAAGCAGGCTGCTCAATGTTTATCACTGCTACTGATGAACACAGAGACTTCTCTTTAGCCCATGCAAACAATGGCCTCCAAGAAACTTACAAACAGCTCAGAACAGCAAATCTGTAACTGAACTTTTTTAAATCTCAGAAAAGTAGGAAAAAAGCAAGATTTTTTGTTTTTTTGTTTTTTTTTTAAGGAAAGCAGAGGTTCACAAGTATCAACAAGTTAGAACAGTGCAGTAAATGACCCCGCACTTGAGTGCTAGGCCAGATACAGATAAAATGCAAGTTTTAGGAAAAAAAAACGATTTTAAAAATAAGTGCAGGTAGGAAATTCAGTAATCAGCTCTAGGTTGTGTTCTAAATACAGTTACCAACACAGAAATCAAGTTTAACAAGCCAGAAAATGCTCAAAAGTAGGCGGCAATGCAGAAAAACTTAACAAATAATCCAAAGCAAAATACTTAAAATGTCAAAAGTGGCTCCTTTCTTCTCTCAGCATTTTCTCCTCTTGGTGGGTGCTTCACCAACAGCCAACAAGTCCGAAAAGACGCCAAAACCACGAGGCAATCGGGTTTTAAGAGAGGGAGGTCAAGGAGTTAGGAAATGACCCAAAATGGCCAAAAAAACTCCAGTTTCAAGGCAGTAACCACTCCCACAGGGGCAGGCAGGCTGCTCAATGTTTATCACTGCCACTGATGAACACAGAGACTTCCCTTTAGCCCAAGCAAACAATGGCCTCCAAGAAACTTACAAACAGTTCAGAACAGCAAATCTGTAACTGAACTTTTCTAAATCTCAGAAAAGTAGGAAAAAAGCAAGATGTTTTTGTTTTTTTGTTTTTTTAAGTAAAGCAGAGGTTCACAAGTATCAACAAGTTAGAACAGTGCAGTAAATGACCCCACACTTGAGTGCTAGTGCAGAGACAGATACAATGCAAGTTTTAGGAAAAAAAACGATTTTAAAAATAAGTGCAGGCAGGAAATTCAGTAATCAGCTCTAGGTTGTATTCTAAATACAGTTACAAACACAGAAATCAAGTTTAACAAGCCAGAAAATGCTCAAAAGTAGGCGGCAATGCAGAAAAACTTAACAAATAATCTGAAGCAAAATACTTAAAATCTCAAAAGTGGCTCCTTACTTCTCTCAGTGTTTTCCCCTCTTGGTGGGTGCTTCACCAACAGCCAACAAGTCCGATGGCTTCAGCTCTGTCTCGGTTGGAGTATACTGGCCCTTTGGATCCGACCGTGTCGGCACCAGCTCCGATCCGCATGTCAGATCTGAGGGAGGGTCTGCTCTCGGATCCTAGGGAGAGCAGCTCTCCTTCGGCGTTCGATGTCATGGAGAGGGGGGGGCCCCCCCCCCCCTGATTCCCCCAGGGGGTACCCCACACCCCCCCCGGGGGAACCTCCAGCGAAAGTTCACCGGGCTGGAGGAGGAGGAGACCCGGTTGCCTTTGAGGTCATTGAGGCGGCACTCCCAGCCCGCCTCGGTGGCCTTATCAAGGTCTACCCGCAGTATGTCCGATGCAGACTTGGACCGGATGATGCATAGGTTTCTCTAGGCCCAGCTGCAGATGGGAGTGCTCCTGCCCCCCCCTCCAGGGGGGGGGGGCTCGACCCCCTTTTTCACCGTGATTGCTCCTTCTCCGACCCAGTACCGGGGTTCGGAACCTTCGGAGCTGGGTAGCGTCGAAGCCAGGGGACTGACGGCTCCGATAGTATCGGGTACTTCGGCGCCGATGGCACCTTCAAGTATGTCGGGTCCATTTTCTTCGGATCCGAGCTCTCGGAGCCGAGAGCTGAGCTTCGGATCCGGAGGTTCATAGGTTCATACTAGGCTATCTGCCCTGGGGCATTTATAAGCCTAGCCCGATTGTGTTTGGCTTACGCCACCCCTTGATTTGAGTATACTGTGCCCTTTTTAACATTTAGTTTACTGAGCCTCTGTCTAATAGTGACACAGAAGTACTCCCCGGGATCTAACCCACGATCCCCATCCACTCATCAAGATTCTTCTTGAAGAGAGTCAGTGAGATGCTCTGCCTAACATGAATTGGAATTCTATTCCAGAGCGAAGGGAGCCTCTGGGTTATGAATCTGTCCCTCCAGCATGTTCTATTTATTTCTGTGCTGAGGTTCAAGTCCCTTGAGCACGTGGCTCTCAGGGATTTAGATTTACTGAGGTGGAGCATGTCCATTAATTCTGAGTTGGACATAGCTTTATATGTCAGGCATAGATCGCCTCGAAGTAGGCGGTATGCATCTGAGTAGAGCTGGTGTTCTTTTAACCAAGCAGCATATGGCATCCGTTTGAGTCCCTTGATCCTCTTGGTGAGGTACTTTTGGGGCCTTTCCAATTGCTGCAGGTGTCGGGTAAGGTACATCCCAAAGGGGGCATTGTATTCTATGATGGGCCTGATGAGGGATGAATAAAGGGGCACGATTACCTCTCTTGATCTAGATGTGAATCCTTTCATGATGAGGTGGGCTATGTAGAAGGTCTTTCTAACCACTTTGGCAATGTGGTTGTCAAAGGAGAGATTGCTATCAACTTGGGTCCCCAGATCCCTAATTACTTTCTCTGTACTTAATGAGTTACCACCTATGTGGTAATTTGTGGGCACATTGTTTTTGCCAAAGGGTATGACTATACACTTTTTGGCATTTAGCTTTAGACCATGGCTCTGGCACCAGTTATCCATCTCTGCGAGACCTTTTTGAATGAAGTTTGTGTCAGCTGGAGAGTCGATTATGGCACCCAGTTTGCAGTCATCTGCAAACTTGGTGAGCCATAGTCCTCCCACGTTGGCCTGTACCTCAGAAAAGTAAATACCGAACAAGAGAGGTCCCAGGACAGAACCTTGTGGGATGCCACTTGTGACCGGTTTCGAGTCTGACATGGCTCCAGCAACTCTGACTCTGTGGGTTCTGTCTTTGAGCCAGTTTGTGACCCATCTTGTGACATAGGGGTTTATATTTAGGCTGGATAGCTTATCTATGATGCCCGAGTGGGGTATTGTGTCAAATGCATTTGCGAGGTCCAGATAGGCTGTGTGGACTACCTTCCCTTCATCTATGGCCTTGGTGACTGTTTCGAAGAAGTCGACCAGGTTCAAAAGGCAGGATCTGCCCTTGACGGGCCAAATTGGGTAGGATCTAGTGTCTGTAGGTCCCCAATGTCTTTGTTTATGAGTTCCATGATGATCCTCTCCATAGCCTTGCAGACTAGGCTAGTCAGGCTTATGGGGCGATAGTTTCCAGGGTCCGCAGAGGTGCCACCTTTGTGGAGTGGGACCACTGTTGCTGTACACCATTCTTTGGGCACATATCCTGTAGTGAGGCTGTGATTGTACAGCAGTTTTACTTGAGGGATTAATTCTTCTTGGAGTTCATGTAGGACGCAACCCGGGACGCCATCTGGTCCCATGGAAGCAGTGTTTTTTGCTTTGGAGAGGGCGGCCTTCACCTGAGCATCAGAGATGTTTGGGAGGCTGCACTCTGCCGGGATAGATACTTGCTCTTTTGGCTCGAGGTGGAGTTTGCACTGAACCTGTCTGCCAGGATATTGGCGATGTCTGTGGGTTCAGTGTATTTTTTGTCGTTTAGAATCAACTCAGAACAAGTCTGGGAGTTGCATCCCAGGTTCCTAACATAACTGAAAAAAGCCTTATGATTGTCTTTAGTGTCCTGTGCAATTTTTCTCTCGAAGCTGGCCTTGGAGGATTTTATGAGGGATCGTAATTTTTTGCTGGTACTGATCAGAGATGCCTTCCCTTTTAGGGATTTTGCTCTATCATGTAGTAGCTTCCTCCTTCTGTTGTACAGTTTATTTATGGCTTGGGCCCACCAGACTGGACTCCTGCCTTTGGATAATTGGGTCTTGATTTTGTTAGGGATAGCATGATCCATGCATTCCTGGAGATGTCTGTAGAATGCGTTTATATAGGATTCTGCAGTTTGGGCCGTAGTTTCCACTGGCCCTGGGGCCTTGAAGGATTCCACTTTGGTTTTGAGAAGTGTGAAGTTCGCTTTTGAGAAGTTTTTCACTGTGGTTTCCTGGGCTGGGGGTGGGGTCGGGATGTGGATATCCAGTGAAATTAATTTATGGTCTGATCTTACCAATGAGGGATATACTTCTGGTATGGAGCATAGAGTCCCCATGTTGGTAATCAGGTCTAGTATGTTTTCCCCTCTTGTGGGAGTGGTGACTAGTTGTTCCATGGCATTTAAGTTTATAAATTCCAGGAACCTTTGGACTAAGGTGCTGGGGCTTGAGTAATGCTCCCAGTCTATGTTTGGGTAGTTGAAGTCGCCCAATATAATGGTGTTCGGAGAGATCTTCATGTTCTCCAATGTTTTCAGGAAAGCCTAGTGGGATTCCTGACTTTGAGAGGGTGGTCTGTAGGATGCTATAAATTGAAAAGCAGTCTTGCCCACTGTCAGTTGCACATGGATGGTCTCCGATACTTCGTGCAATACCACTAACCTGGAGGTGTGGATATCCTTGATAAATATGGAAACTCCCCCTCCTTTTGTGGTTCGGTCTGGGTTTTGGGGCTGAAAAGCATGATATGAGGTATAACCTGGTAGTGCTGGGGTGCTCTCTGGAGCCTTGAACCAGGTTTCTGTCACTGCACAGATATCGATGTTCTCCATACTGAGGAGAGCTTTGAGTGCATGCATCTTGAGGTTAAGACTTCTGGCGTTTAGCAGCATTACCCTTTCCTTGTGCTGTCTATGGAGGTGGGTTTGACTTTTGAGCCTTGCCTAAAAAAGGCACTATGGGGGTGGCAAGAGCCTTTGCCAATATCCGAAAGCCCAGGGTGACAGGTGCAAGCCGTCCCTAGCGAAGCAATGTGGCTTGTCGAGCATGTCATCCCAGGCTGACAGACACTGGATCCCCTTTGAATGACACCAAAATTTTAGCCAATTGTTAAAATCAGTCATTTTGTCTTTATACTGTGGCATCATTCTAGGTGAGGGTAAGATGCTGCTCAAGGTCAGGGTCATACCGGCCTGGGCTACATGATCAGAGAGCTCCTCTATGTCTCTTTTCATGTAGTCGAGGGAGGTACGTCTCAGGTCATTCACGCCAGCATGTACAATGACTGAGTCATATTTGTATTTGCTTTGGAGTGACCTGAGTGCTTGCGTTATGTGGCGGATTCTAGCGGCCGACAGGCAGCTCACTGTGACCTTCTCTTTATTCAGCCTGGTGAGCGGGACGTCAGTGTGTCTGACAATAGAGCCACCTATTACAAGAGTATCAGGTGTGTTATTCAGCCTTAAGGGCTGTGACAGCGTGGCACACTAACTTTGTGTGCTATATGTTGTACGTGTTTTGTTTTGGGGTAGCGTTTGCTTGGATGTCTGCTTTGGAGGTCTCTGTTGCTTAGGTAGATTTTTATTTATAGCCTCCGAGTATGTTTTTGTGTTTTTATGTGTTTGGTTCGCTGTTGTGGTGGGACTGTGTGATACTGGAATTGTGTTGTATGCGGTTACCTTCTCCTCCTGACTGGTTACACCAGTTTTGAGATGAGAGAGCTCAGCCTCCAGTTTGGCTATATGGTTGCATCTCTCATATATTTGAACCTGTTTGGAGGAGGAGAGGGTTGTCCGTGTACATGAGACAGTTGTAACATTTCCTCAAAATTCCCAGATTCACCAGCTGGACTGGAGAGGAAACCATTGACTGACCTTTGGACATGCTAGAGTAATATAGGGAACTGAATTAAAACGGACCAATAGGGAACAAGGTAATCGAAGAGAGTATAAGAGTAAGTAGTGCTTATGGTTTATTAGTGCTAACTTGTAAAATTACTTATTTGGACCAGTGAGGGGCCTTAGAATGAGAATATGGTGTTTAATTTGAGAGATAGAGCAGTTCTAAGGGAAAAAGTGAAGAGCAGACTTTGTGGAGCCAGGAATAGTTTAAACCCAATTAGGCGGCGTTGCCCGATGTTGCGCTATGCACAAAAACGTGCAAAACCGCGCAAAAGAGGGTTTTAAGAGAGGGAGGTCAAGGAGTTAGGAATTGACCCAAAATGGCCAATAAAACTACAGTTTCAAGGCAGTAACCACTCCCACAGGGGCAGGCAGGCTGCTGCCACTGATGAACACAGAGACTTCCCTGTAGCCCAAGCAAACAATGGCCTCCAAGAAACTTACAAACAGTTCAGAACAGGAAATATGTAACTGAACTTTTTTAAATCTCAGAAAAGTAGGAAAAAAGCAAGATTTTTTTGTTTTTGTTTTTTTAAGGAAAGCAGAGGTTCACAAGTATCAACAAGTTAGAACAATGCAGTAAATGACCCCACACTTGAGTGCTAGGCCAGAGACAGATAAAATGCAAGTTTTAGGGAAAAAAAACAATTTTAAAAATAAGTGCAGGCTGGAAATTCAGTAATCAGCTCTAGGTTGTGTTCTAAATACAGTTACCAACACAGAAATCAAGTTTAACAAGCCAGAAAATGCTCAAAAGTAGGTGGCAATGCAGAAAAACTTAACAAATAATCTGAAGCAAAATACTTAAAATCTCAAAAGTGGCCCCTTTCTTCTCTCAGCGTTTTCTCCTCTTGGTGGGTGCTTCACCAACAGCCAACAAGTCCGAAAAGACGCCAAAACCACGAGGCAATCGGGTTTTAAGAGAGGGAGGTCAGGGAGTTAGGAATTGACCCAAAATGGCCAATAAAACTACAGTTTCAAGGCAGTAACCACTCCCACAGGGGCAAGCAGGCTGCTCAATGTTTATTACTGCTACTGATGAACACAGAGACTTCTCTTTAGCCCAAGCAAACAATGGCCTCCAAGAAACTTACAAACAGTTCAGAACAGCAAATCTGTGACTGAACTGTTTTAAATCTCAGAAAAGTAGAAAAAAAGCAAGATTTTTTGTTTTTTTGTTTTTTTTTTAAGGAAAGCAGAGGTTCACAAGTATCAACAAGTTAGAACAGTGCAGTAAATGACCCCGCACTTGAGTGCTAGGCCAGAGACAGATAAAATGCAAGTTTTAGGGAAAAAAAACGATTTTAAAAATAAGTGCAGGTAGGAAATTCAGTAATCAGCTCTAGGTTGTGTTCTAAATACAGTTACCAACACAGAAATCAAGTTTAACAAGCCAGAAAATGCTCAAAAGTAGGCGGCAATGCAGAAAAACTTAACAAATAATCCAAAGCAAAATACTTAAGATGTCAAAAGTGGCTCCTTTCTTCTCTCAGCGTTTTCTCCTCTTGGTGAGTGCTTCACCAACAGCCAACAAGTCCGAAAAGACGCCAAAACCACGAGGCAATCGGGTTTTAAGAGAGGGAGGTCAAGGAGTTAGGAAATGACCCAGAATGGCCAATAAAACTCCAGTTTCAAGGCAGTAACCACTCCCACAGGGGCAGGCAGGCTGCTCAATGTTTATCACTGCCACTGATGAACACAGAGACTTCCCTTTACCCCAAGCTAACAATGGCCTCCAAGAAACTTACAAACAGTTCAGAACAGCAAATCTGTAACTGAACTTTTTTAAATCTCAGAAAAGTAGGAAAAAAGCAAGATGTTTTGTTTTTTTGTTTTTAAGGAAAGCAGAGGTTCACAAGTATCAACAAGTTAGAACAGTGCAGTAAATGACCCCAAGTGCTAGGCCAGAGACAGATAAAATGCAAGTTTTAGGAAAAAAAAACGATTTTAAAAATAAGTGCAGGCAGGAAATTCAGTAATCAGCTCTAGGTTGTGTTCTAAATACAGTTACGAACTCAGAAATCAAGTTTAACAAGCCAGAAAATGCTCAAAAGTAGGAGGCAATGCAGAAAAACTTAAATAATCTGAAGCAAAATACTTAAAATCTCAAAAGTGGCTCCTTTCTTCTCTCAGTGTTTTCTCCTCTTGGTGGGTGCTTCACCAACAGCCAACAAGTCCGATGGCTTCAGCTCTGTCTCGGTTGGAGCATACTGGCCCTTTGGATCCGACCGCGTCGGCACCAGCTCCGATCCGCATGTCGGATCTGAGGGAGGGTCTGCTCTCGGATCCTAGGGAGAGCAGCTCTCCTTCGGCGTTCGATGTCATGGAGAGGGTTTTGTCTAGGGATTCCAGGCCCCCGGCTTCAGCTATGGCTCCACCCTGCACTCCCTCTCAGATGGGTCCACCTTCCATCACCCGGCCCCAGGGACAGCCTGCTCAGACGTCCCAGATAGTTCCCTTGTTGGAACATGATGTGGTTGGTGAGGCCTCTTCGAAAAGCCCCCCCCCCCGAGGAGGTCCCTCACAAACGCAAGTGCATGAGGAGGCACTTGGACTCCCCTGAGTCCTTGACAGAGGACACAGATTTGGAGGAAGGGGAAGGTTCCCCAAGGTCACCTCCTGAAGATGTCTCCTTCGGAGACATCATGGAGATGCTTCAGATTAGAGGGGGGTGGTCTGCCCCAAAACCTTCCTCTGAAGAGTCTGTGTTTCTGGAGGCATTTGAAGCAGGCCCGTCTACCTCTTGGGTGTCCCCTCCCGACGATCCCCTGGTAGACCTGATTACTACCAGGGCATGGAAGGAACCGGACACTGTGGAGCCTATTCCAAAGAGGCCGGACAAAATTCTCAGCCCCCCCCTTCGGACAGGTCATTTTGGAGCAAGGGAGCCCTGGTAGATGCCATGTTGTTGGCGGCTGCCACCAAAAGGGAACTGGCCCAGGAGAGTTCCTCGGTCCATCCTCCAGACAAGGAGTCTCAGACGATGGACCATCTAGGGAAGTAGGTGTTCGCTTCAGCCACCTTTTCTGTGAGGTCGCTGAACTATATGGCACACGTGGATACGGCTCCAGCGGGATCTTATCAAAGAATACGCTGGGTCACCCCCAGAGTCCATGTTGGCGGAGGACAAGAAAGTGTACTCTACCCGAATGGCCACTCTCAAATCTATCTCCAATACCTCCATGCGGCTACTATCCCATGCCACGGAAGGAGCCGCTAGAGCTAGTGGAGCGGGCGTCGTCCTACGGCGACAGGCGTGGCTCCATCATTGTGATTTCACAGAACCCTTTAAAGCATTGGTCGCAAATGCCCCGTTTGATGGTACTGCCCTTTTTGGCAAGACCGTACGCGACACACTGGTCCAGAGCGAAAAAGACGGGAAGACGTTGTCTGCCGTCGGACTCCGCTTCTCTGCTCCCCAGAGATCCTTCTCCAGGAACCAAAAGGGACAGAAGAAGATGTGGTTCCGGAAGTCTCAACAGTCCCGTTTCGCTCCGGACCCCTCGTCCTTCAGAGGCAGAGAAGGACAGGGTGGACGCCGCCCTAGAGGCAGAGGGGGCCCGAAGAACTTTGGGTCCAGAGAACCTTTCTCTGATCGGCCCACGCAGCAGCCCTGAGAGGTTACCCGACTGCTCCACTCTGGAGGCAGTCGGGGGGCATTTCTCGAGACACCTGGCAGCTTGGGAGTCCATTACAGCAGATCGCTGGGTGCTTCAGATCATATTCAGAGGCTACAAGATCCCTTTTCTCAATCCCCCTCTCAGTCCCCGAAGCCTCCCTGATGTCCCACCAGATCAAAGGGAGGCGGCAGCCGAGGAAATACTCCAGCTGCTAGAAAAAAGAGCAATCCAGCATGTGCCCCCAGACCAGTCCGGATCAGGCTTTTACTCCAGGTTCTTCTTGGTGCCAAAAAAGGCGGGGGACCTAAGACCAATCCTCGACCTGTCCTTCCTGAACTTGTCAGTAGCCAAAGAAAAGTTCCAGATGGTCACTCTTCAATCCATTCTCCCCCTTCTGCAGGAGAACGACTGGATGTGCTCCATAGACCTCAAGGATGCGTACTACCACATTTTGATGGACAGACTATCCAGGAGGTTTCTCCGTTTCCGGCTGGGAGCAAGCCATTACCAATTCAGGGTCCTTCCCTTTGGTCTCACCACAGCCCCCAGGGTGTTCACCAAAGTGTTAACCGTTGTAGCGGCCCACCTGAGACTCCAGAGAATTCAGGTCTTTCCGTACCTGGACGACTGGCTCCTGACTGCCCCCACCAGGCATCTACTTTGCACTGCCAGGGATTATTTTCTCCATCTAGCTCTCCGGCTGGGGATCACGATCAACATCGGAAAATCTTCCCTTCTGCCAACTCAAATTCTAGATTTCATCGGAGCCAGATTGAACACCAACCAGCTTCTAGCCTTTTTGACTCCGGACCAGCTACGAACTCTGAAACTCCATGTACTGGCCCTTCTACAATCCCCAGCTCCCTCTGCGGAATTGGTCCTGAGGGCTTTAGGCTCGATGGCAACCATCAACCTACTACCCATGGCGCGCTTAAACATGAGAGTTCTTCAATGGACCTTACAAGTCCAGTGGTCCTTGCTGCTACATCCCCTGAGCTTTCCCGTTCCTCTCAGCAGGGTGTGCAAGAAAGCCCTCTTATGGTGGCTCCAGTCCCCGGACCTCCAGAAGAGGCGCCCCTTCTCTGTGTCCCCTCCTCTAGCCACGGTGACCACGGACGCCTCTCGCCTCAGGTTGGGGGGCAGTGTTTGGGCAGGACCGTCCAAGGCATGTGGAACCATTCGGAGACCTCATTGCATATCAATGTCCTAGAGATGAGAGCGGTGCTTTTGGCGTTGCAAGCACTTCAAAGCCTTCTTCCCTTGGGGACAATTACGATCCAGACAGACAACATGTCGGTCCTCTGGTATATCAACAAATAAGGGGGAACCAGGTCCTATCCACTTTGTCGGGAGGCCATGAGAGTGTGGGAATGGGCTATGTCCACCAACCGCTTTCTCATAGCGACGCACATTCCGGGACAGTCCAACATTTTGGCAGACACACTGAGTTGATCCATCCTGTCACCGTACGAGTGGTCTCTGAATCCAAAAGTAGCGAAGCAAATCTTCTCCAAATGGGGTCAACCTTGTTGCGATCTTTTCGCTTCTCCTTCGAACGCAAAGTGCAGCTACTACTTCGCTCTAATTCCCCCACCCAGGGAATCCCCCAGAGACGCTCTGGTGCATGTTTGACCACCCTGTCTACTTTATGCTTACCCTCCTCTGCCTCTGATGCTAAAATTTTTACAGAAAGCCAGACGGTTGGGGAGCAGAATAATCCTCATTGCCCCATTCTGGCCTCGTCAAGCTTGGTTCCCTTATCTATGGTCTCATCTAGTGAATCCCCCATGGATTCTAGATCCCATTCCGGATCTGATCTCTCATGCATCAGGCCTGTCAACCCTGAATCTGGACAACCTCAAGCTCACAGCTTGGTTGATCCAGTTCCAGTGATAGCTAGGACTCCCGGTATCTCGTCCCCTGTCAGGACTATTCTAGTAGCCGTTCACAAGCCATCTACTAGAAGAATCTATAATAGTAAATGGAAGCATTTCTCTATTTGGGCGGAGCATCGGAACTTAGATCCCTTTACAGCTCCATTGCCAGCAGTACTAGATTTTCTGTCAGGGTTATTCGACCAAGGTGCTAGCTCTTCTACGGTCAAAATCCATTTGGCCGCAACCTCTCATTATCATGTTGGTAGTGATCTCGGCCCTTTGACTTCGTGCAAATTATGTAAGACCTTCCTAAAAGGCACTTTCCTACTAAGACCTCCGTTAAAAGATGCAGTCCCTCCTTGGGATTTAACTCTCGTACTTCAGTCTCTAACAGCTCCTCCCTTTGAGCCTGCAACTTCGGTGGATCTGAAATACTTATCTTGGAAGATGGCTTTTCTTGTTGCCATAACTCCGGCCAGAAGGGTCTCGGAACTTCAAGCCATTTGCGCCAAGCCACCGTATTTGATTTTCCACAAAGATAGAGTCTCACTCAGGACCAACCTCTCCTTTCTGACCAAAATTGCATCGGAGTCTAATTTCAACCAATCTATTAATTTACCAGTCTTCTTCCCAAATTATCAGAACTAAGGTGAATACAAGTTGCACTCTCTAGACATACATAGGCAACTAAAATTCTATTTGCACAGGACAGCTGATCACAGGAAATCAGACCAGCTTTTTGTATCCTTTGCTAAGTCCTCTTTGGGAAAACCTGTATCAAAAGTCACATTGTCCAGATGGATTTCCCAATGTATTCTTTTGGCATATGAGAGTTCGGGCCGGCCTGCACCTCAAGGAGTTCATGCCCATTCTACTCGATCGATTTCTACCTCTGCGGCTTTTCGATCTAGGGTGTCGTTGGATGACATTTGTTCAGCAGCCACTTGGGCTTCATCTCATACATTTATAAATCATTACAAGTTGGATATTGTTTCCAGAGGGAGAGCATCCTTTGGCTCTGCAGTGCTCCGGAACATCCTTCCATGAGGACCTCCCAAGAATCAGGTAGCTGGGGACTCTGTCCCATAGGTTGATGGACAAATGAAGTTAACTACTTCAGATTTAGAAGTTATGTACTTACCATAACGTTCCATCTGAGTAGGTAAACTTCATTTGTCAGCAACCATCCATCCCTCTAACCTATATGGATGTTCTAAGGTCTCCTGCTGTAATGGCGGATTGTTTCCAGGTTAGAGTAGGGAGGTGGTTCTTGGTTTCGTATGATTTATGGATAAGCAAACTCGATCTGAGGTCAGGAAGGGATAGCAGGGGGTTATGGGTAAGGGGGAGGAGCTTGGAGCTCGGATCTTAGCTGTTAGAAGCTGCCGGCTCGGATCCGATATGGATCCGATAACCCATAGGTTGTTGACAAATGAAGTTTACCTACTCAGATGGAACGTTATGGTAAGTACATAACTTCTAATTATGGGTTTCCTGGGTCATAGTCGGGGGACCTGTAACTTGCAAGGATGTGGTATGAGATTTTGCCTGTGGTGATTTGAATGTAGAGAAGTTCAAGTTCATTGTTATATTTGACCAGCCTTGAGATATAGTTATTTTTGATGTAAATTGAAATACCCCCACCTTTAGTCCCTGTCTGTGTAGTAGCTAGTCTAAATGTGTGTAAGGCATTATAACCTTGCACTGCTGATGTATTCACATTGGTTTTAAACCATATCTCGGTGACTCTACAGACATCAGCATTATCTACAGTGAGGAGAGCTTGTAGGGAGTGGAGTTTCTTGTTTATTTTGATGCGTAAGTACCTAGTAGAAAGCTTTTTATAGCCAGGTCCTTATGTATGAACTTGGCTGTTAATAAATGTAATCAAGCTTTGCACTGTCACACTGAATAGCAACTGGCTGATCAACCAACAGCTTTAAAAGCTGCTACATTCCTCAATGCTACCACACAACTTTTTTTTTAACAGTTGTTATTACATATGGGCAGCTGAAACTACTCATTTATTACAAAGAACTGTGGTCAGGTCTCCATTCACAACCATTTGTTTTGTATTCTTGAAATGGATATCATGAAATTCACCCCATGAGGCAAATGTTTTGACATTTATTTCACAAACATAACAAATCATGTTATGATTGGAGTACTGGTCATAGTCCTATATATGTATAATCCTTACCCCTAGTTTTGTATGTTCCTTGCGTCCTTTGTCGGTTAATTTGAGAGAATGTATACAACTCCCTATATTGTCTTTCAGAGTTTGTGTTATTATTCCACCTAAATGTATATCATCTATTCATAGCTAACTATAACTGGCCTGATTCTAATAGCTTCCTTTCAAACATGTGAAAGTGAATGCGTCATAAAAATTCTGTAATTTTAAGCTTTGGTTTGCCTTTTTTGTTCAAATTTTTCAACTATCACTCAGACCTGACTCGTACTTCAAATCTGTGATTTCATGGTGCAGATCTAGGCTTAAAGCTACAGAATGACAAGAGACATCAGAAATGTTGTGCTCTGAAGAACTTTTGTTGCTTGCCAACACAGTGTCTGTGCTACCTTCTACTTGCTATTTTGTAGATGTCAGCACTAGAAAGCTACTTGTGGGTTTCATCTGTCATGCCTCTGAGCACATAAAGGAAATTTGATCTGCAGGTGAAACTGGACCATGCACATGCCCATGCTGAAGTGCAGCTTGTGAGTGCTTTTCAGACTAAGGAGCTTGGGCTGCCATCTTGCTCTGCATAATATGGTTTTGCGCTGTTCCACCATCTCCCGTCAGACTGAAGAAACCTGGAGTACAAACTCTATGTACCAGACTGGATTCTTAATAATCTCAGCTATCCACGGTAGCGTTGTAAGATTGAATTCTGATTCTATGGGTTACCACCCTTCAGACTTCTCTAGCTATTGCATCTAATCCATACCCAGTATTTTGTACAAGTGATTTATTTTTCGTTTGAATTCCTGCATATCACTGGTTGCTCACCCATATGATATATTTTCTTTAATGCACCTTTAACATTTTTTGTCCTACATTTGCTTCAGTAATAGAAAATAAAAATATTACCGTGCATCCGATGTTGTCTTTTTCATTCTTCCTTACTTATGTGTTATGGATCTGGTCCTTGGATCCGACTCGGCTGCATACTTCAGACTTCGGATCTAAGTTTTGAGCTCCTCCCTCTACCCATAATGCCCTACTCCATCCCTGTTGCTTCAGATCTCATTTGCTGCCTTTGTGAACAGACTCAGGTTCCACTCTCAAGTGATTTAGCTGAGTTGTTTAACTGTGAGTTAAATACCTTTTTTTCTCTTTTTCTAAAGAAATAAATCCTTTGTTTCTGTTCTTCTCCCTCTAGTTATCGCTGGTCATTAAGGACCTTTTTTCCTTATTCTTTTTCCATACCGTAAGGTATTTCTTCTACCATAGTTGATTTTTCTACTATATACTTGGTGGTGCTGCGGTAGCGTTGTCGCCTCACAGTAAAACGCTGTCCAGTTCGATTCTCAGCTAGAGCATCTTCTGCGTGGAGACATGCGTGAATGGGGCATCTTTGAAGGTTGTGCGTCAGGTCTGGCAAGCCAGTATGTAAAAATCAACTGCGAATCATTAGCGGACCGGAGTTCCGCTGTGGCGACCCCTAACCGGGAAAAGCCTAAAGACACAAACAAACTTGTTGCTTCCAAAAAAAAAAAAATGATTACTGTTATTTTTCTTTAACTTTTATGTTTGTTATCCTCTTGTACTGTGTGGACAAACCTACAGGGTTTAAAAAATGCTCTTTTTGTGGGCATAAGATCCCAAACTCGGACATCTACAAGGAGTGGGTGTTTATTGTCTATGGACTGGGCATTTAGACATGGTGTGCAGGATATGTGCCACTTTCAATCCTAGGGCACTAGCAGATAAAAAAAACTAATCTTAAAGGGTCTTCTATCTCCTTCTTTTACTCTAGGAGCGCAAACCCTCTCTAAATCCCCTTGGACTTCATTGGAGCCGCTGACCAAGACCAGGAGACTCTCAGATCTGACCTTCCTAGATCCGAAGATGTCTCATCCTTTGGAATCAAAGCCTTTGGATACAAAGGCTTCAGTTCCTACAGTGATCAGTGTTGCTCCACTAGTCCCTTCCTTGGATCACAAGCCATTGAATCTGAAGCCAAGTACTACATATAGGAGTACCACACCAGAATATGTTACTAAGCCAATCTGTCCCACCCTGCCTGCTCAGCTTCTCCAGACACCAAAGAAGCATTCCAGGCCTTCATCCACTATTTCCTCTAGGTCTTCCAGAAGCTTATCAGAAGTATATGTGGATAGGATGATGTGAAAGTTCCTCAGAGCTCAAATCCAGATGGGAGTTTTGCAAGTTCTGTCCCCTATCAGATCCATGTGTTTGCCTGTCACATCTGAGACTGTTATCTCTCCTTCTCCAATCCATCTAGTGGTTTCGGAGCCCCAGGATCCAAGATATCCAAGAGGTTTGGTGTCAGATCCAAGGAAGGTTTCCTCCTCCACTTCGACTGTTTTCCTGATTGGTTCTGCTCCAGTACTCTCAGATCAGAATGGATCACGAAGCCGAGGTGTCAGTATTGGATTCAAGGGGGTAGATTTGGTTGCAGTTTTGTTGTATCCAGCCCCTCAGAGCTTTGGCCCTGAACAGTTCAGATCGTATTCTTCCTTTGAGGCTCAGATCCGGGGGGGTGGCCTTTATCTACCTTCTTCGGAAGCTTTGGGTCTGATGAGGAAGGTTGGGGCTTCTCCCAGTCCCTTGGCCTTTGAGGTGGTGGTTAGAGCTTTTTCTCTCCAGAGAGGTCTGCCTTCTCGTGTTTCGGATCCTACCCCTGTACTCTCATCGGTTCTGAGCTCTGAGTCAGTCAGACCTATTCCACAGGGATAGCCAGTTCCAAAGAGTCTCCAGCCAGTTCCAGTGGAGGAAATTCTTCTCTTTTCCAACACCTCCACAGAATATCCCACGGAAGAAGTGCCCTGGAAGAGGACATGTAAGAGGATACACATAGATTCCCTTATGGATTCTGTCATGGAAGAGACTGATTTTGATGAAGGAGAGGGATCCTCCAGCTCACCACCAGATGACATCTCCTTTGGAGATATTCTAGAGATCCTGAAACAGAAAGGTGGTTGGTCTTCCCAAATTCCTGTCCTGAAGAATATGTGTTCTTGGAGGCTTTTGGTTTTGGCCTGTCTACATCTTGAGTGACCCCCCCTGATGGATGAATTTATTGATCTGGATTCCCACCAGGCATGGAAGGAACTGGATACTGTCAAGCTCATCCCCTAGTGCCCTGACAAGTTTTTGGCCCCAACTGCAGACAGACCCTACTGGTGCAAAGGAGTCCTAGTTAATGCTATGGTGGTAGTGGCAGCAACTAACAAAGAGCTAGAAAAACAGAGATCATCTGTCTATCCGCCTAATAGGATGTCCAGAGTGATGGACCGATTTGGAACGCGAGTATTCACCTCAGCTACTTTCTCTCTGAGGTTGCTTAATTATCTGGTGCACTTTACTAGGCTTCAAAGATGTTTGACTAAAGAACTGCCAAATACTGTCTCAGAGTTCATGTCTGCTGAGGATTTCAGAAGGTTTTCCTCTCAACTGGCCACTCTTTTATCTATTTAAAATGCTTCTGTGAGGTTAATCTCTCACACAGCTGAAGCCACCTCAAAAGCAGCTGGTTCAGGCATCGCCATAAGGAGACATGCCTGGATGCAGCTATGCAACTTTGTGGAGCCTTTTAAGATGTACTTTGTTAATGTCCCATTTGATGGCACTTCCTTGTTTGGGCCATCAGTAAAAGATACGCTTACCCACAGTGAACAAAAAGGAAGAACCCTGTCTGCCATGTGGATTAAGTTTTCTATGCTTCAGTGGACCTTCTCTAGGAACCAGAGAGGTGGTAAGAAAATGTGGTTAATTAAATCTCAGGGACCTTTACAAGATTCACATAGGAAAAATTCCTCTGGAGGCAGAGGGGAAAATTTTAATGGTAGATGTTGCCCTGGAGACAGAGGAGGCCCGCAGAACCAGGGCGTTAGAAATTATTTTTCAGACAGACCCTATCAGCCCTCCTGAAGTGCTGTCCAACTGTCCAAGTCTGGAAACAATCAGGGTCGGCTCTCTTTGCACCTAGACACCTGGATAAACATCACAAGAGATTTATGGGTGCAAAGAATAATATCCAGAGGTTATAACATACCATTTTCCCTTCTTCCTCATTGTCAAAGGAAGAAACTTCCCAACATTCCACCCAGTCAGAGGAAAGCTGCAGCACAAGAAATACAAAGTCTCCTAGAAAAAAGAGTCATCCAGAAGGTCCCACCAAACTAGATAAGATTCAGAACTTATTCCTACTTCTTTTTAGTGCCAAAGAAAACAGGGGACCTCAGACTTATTTAGGATCTAAGCAAATTAAACCAGTATGTAAAGAAAGTGAGGTTCCAAATGGTCACAGTTCAGTCCGTCCTGCCTTTTCTGCACAGGGACGGTTGGATGTGCTCTGTAGATCTTCAGGATGCATACTATCATATCAAAATAGATGATCCAGAAGACATCTCAGCTTTGGGCTGGGGTCCAGTCATTACCAATTCAGAGCTCTGCCCTTTAGACTCACCACAGCCCCCAGGGTGTTTACCAAATACATGGCAGTAGTTGCAGCTCAGTTGAGACTGAAGGGATTCCAGATGTTTCCATATCTGGACAATTGGCTCCTCATTGACCCTTCCAAGCAAGAACTACAACCTAACAGAGACTATTTGCTCCAGATTTGCAACACTTTGAGCATCACAATGAATCTTGCCAAATCAAAACTTGCACCAGTTCAGAGCCTGGAATTCACCAGGACAGTTTTAGACAACAACACAGATATCATCGTACCTGTCCACTGTGTTACTTCCATCAGAAACCAGGTTCCCGCTATCTTTTCTTTCATCTCCTCTAGCAAGGTTAGTCCTACAAGTACTTGGGTGGATGTCAGCTGCCACAGTACTACTCCCTCTTGCACATTTCTTTATGCCAGTCCTCCTATGGACTCTAGCTGTACAGTGGTCCATTCTGTATCAACCCCAGTCTTTTCAAGTAAAACTCACCCTAATTTGCAAACAACACATTCACTGGTGGATACAATCTGATGATCTTTTTGTAGGCAGACCCTTTGTTCTACGGAACCCAGTAGCCACAGTGACCACAGACGCTTCTCAACTGGGGTGGAGAACATTTCTTGGGAAGAAATGTCCAAGGCATGTGGAGGCCCAAGAGACCAACTTGCATGTCAGTGTCCTAGAGATGAGAGCAGTCCTTTTAGCATTGCAGGCATTTCAAGATTCTCTTACCTTGGGGACAATTCCAGTTCAGACCAACAACATGTCTGAAGTCTGGTGCATCAACAACCAAAGAGGAACTTGATCTTTTCCTCTCTGCAGAGAGGCCATGATGGTTTGGGAATTAGCGATCTCATTAGACCGCTTTCTAACTGCAATGCACATTCCCGGGAAAACCATTGTGTTTCTGGACAAATTAGGCAGATCCATTCTGATGCCTAACAAGAGCTGTCTCAATCAGTTATGATCTTTAGGCCCTGGGACCTACCGTGCTGCCACTTCTGTCAACAGTAATTGCAGCAAGTACTTTGCTCTGATCTCCCCTTAGGAGGAGTCAACAAGAGATTGTCTTCTTCACTCTTGGCCCTCATGTCTCCTTTATGCTTATCCTTCTCTTCCCGTGATTCCAAGATTTTTGCAGAAAGCAAGCAGGCTTGAATAGCTCAGTAATCCTCATTGCTCCCTTCTGGCCTCGGCAAGTATGGTTCTCCTTTCTGTGGTCTCATCTTTGTTATTCTCCATGGATACTGGAGCCTGCTCAGCCATCAGGGATTCAATACCCCAACAGTCAGGCCCTAAAGCTTGACCACATGGTTTCTTCACTTCTAGTAATAGTTAGACAGTCCAGGCTTTCTTCCCCAGTTTGTGATATTATTTTGTCTTCTCAAAGGGATTCTACCAAAACAGTTTATAAAAGTAAATGGAAAAGGATCTGTATTTGCTCATCAGATAAGGAGAGTGATCCATTTTCTGCACCAATTTCAGCTGTTCTTCATTTTTTGACAACTCTTTTCAAACATGGGGCTAGTTTCTCTACAATTAAACTTCATTTGGCAGTAATTTTGAATTTCCACACAATAAATCTTTTTCATTGGCTTCCTCTAGGTTGCGTAAAGCTTTTATGAAAGGCATTTTTCTTCTGAGACCTCTGTTAAAAGATCCATCACTGCCTTGGGATCTTACTGCGGTACTTGAAGGTTTAACACAAAAACCCATTGAACTGTCAGACAAATCTGATCTAAAATTTCTGTCACGGAAGATGGTTTTCTTGGAAGCTATAACTTCAGCAAAAAGAATATTTAAACTCCAGTCTCTTTCAGCAAAAACACCTTACATTGTTTTTCATAAAAATAGGGTTTCTCTGCAGACTAACCTTTCTTTTTTACCTAAAGCAGCTTCTGAAAATAATATCAGCCAAATCATTTACTTGCCAGTTTTCCTTCCAAATTTTCCAGTAAAGGAGAGTACATGCTGCACCTCCTTGATGTGCACAGACAACTATGTTTTTACCTTCACAGGGCAAAACATTTTAGAAAGTTAGACCAGCTTTTTGTATCTTTCTCTCCAAGTCGCCTAGGTTAACCAGTTTCTAAAGTTACCGTAGCTAAATGGATTACAGACTGTATCTCTATTTCTCTTCTGTTATTGGGAAAGAGAGCAGCAAACTCGATCTGAAGCAATAGGCGATGGAGTAAGGCATTATGGGTAGAGGGAGGAGCTCAAGAGTTGGATCCAAAGTCTAAAGTATACGACCGAATCGGATCCGAGGATCAGATCTATAACCCATAAGTGAGAAAGAATGAAAATAGACTAAACAGATGCCTAGTTATGGTGAGTACACAACTTATAATTTTCAAAGTATAAGCTATGGGTACCATAGACAACTTACAGAATATTGTTATGAGCTGTGGTGACCTTGATGTCTACCAGAAGAAGAGGAAACTTAAGTATAGCAGCAAGAAGAAGTACATGAATCAAAAACATTTCATCTTAGATATATAAGCAAGTACTTTGAAAATCATGCCTTTCTGGAACAGGGTCTGCTCATTTCTTGTTGATTAGTGTCATACTGAAAAATCACAAGTACATTATGAAGCCTCCTACTTCTTTCTTGCTCATATTGCATTTTTATATGCCACTTTTTATTTATTGCATCATCAAAAAATACATGTTCAGTCTAGTCTTACTAATAACTAAAAGTGCGAACAAATACAAGAAGAGAAAAGAAAAACATATTTAGGACTGATGCACTCCCATGGTAGGTCAGAACTGATTTACAACACTCTTGTTAAATTAAACAGTGCAAGACATCTTTTTGCAACTACTTTCCAACACACATTGACAATGTAGACACACCATAGTGAAATATTAGAATAAAAATCTAAATTTTCCTGCATATAAAATCTCTATCAACATCTTCAGTTAAATTCTGCTCCTGTCTTGTAGTAATATATGTATTTAAATGTAATTGATTTCCATTACTTTTAATCTGGAATCATAATTAGATTCCCCCAGTTCCAATTAAACCACCAAGCCATCTCCATAGAAGTCTGTCAATACAGAAACATATTAACGAATATATTATTTACCATGGCTACAAGATATCTAAAAGATACACAAACAAAACACTCTAAAACACTTTACTTTTACCATTTAAAGACAGTACTTGCCATGCAGTGTCTCAAATGAGTTACTGTGGTATGACTTATTTTCCATAACAAATGTCTAAAAGTACCAGCAATCAATTCCTATTTAGAGGCTGACCAATTTGTTACCCAGCCGAAGTGGAGGGGAGATGGAGGGTGGCCCAACCAGGATCAAAGCCATTCAGCTTGTCCACTCCTCTGAGGTAAAAACAGCATTCCAGACACCTGCTTGTTAAAGCATGACCTTTTGGTAAGCTGTTCAGTTATCATATCTGTCATGTATATTTCATAAAGGTCGGTATTTGAAATGTAGGAGACCAAATTCCTATTATTAACCAATAACTGTGCAGCTCTTCACCATATAAGATTATCTAAGTGCCATTTCTACAAATCCGTAGATTTAACCTTTCCAAGCAGCACAAATAGAAGAAGTGAGCCAGTCTGTCAGCTATAGTGATACACACCGGTTTCATTCACCAGTCCATGGAGGGAAATACTGGCAATTTATGATCAGCTTAGACCTTAATCCAGCTCAAACCCTCTTCACTGTGCCAGTCATAGCCATTCAAAGGTGCAGGTCCTGTTTAACAAGATGTTCTTCATTAAGATTACTGTAGTGGTAACCTTAGCTATGCAGGTTATATTCTCTCCAAAGCTTCAGGGTACCTTACATGTACCCAAAGCATTGGTTATCTCAAGCTGAGCTAACTAAAGGGAGTGGTTTGTGCACCAAGCCCTTTAGTGCTGTCCTGCCACAGAAGAGCACTCCCCTCTTGGGCTTTCCAGGATTGAAGCTTGGCTAATGCTTTCCACTGCTGCACGAATAAGTCCTGTTTGAGGAAGTAACCCTCCATGTTTACTTTTTATGACAGAATTTGAATCTTATCTGTGAAAATATATTTTTAAAGCTAGGAAAAACTGTTTTAGTTGATTGTCAAATTACTTTTAGTCACTTTTAAAAAGGAACTTTACATTTTTACTTTTCTGAAAAAAAATTGCTTAAACAAATTTAAAAGAATTTTTTTCTGAAGCAAAAGTTACCTTACTTTACTTTGGGGCAAGAGTAAGTATTTAAAGCATGTTTTACTGTGTTTTATTGGCAAAGGTTACTTTTTATTACTTAGCTGTTTTACTAACTATTGCTACCAGGCTTTCCTGGGAATCGGGCATTTTTTTTTTTGGTTTAACTATAGAGAACCTACCGGTTCCTGAGTTCTTCCTTCTTCCAGTCACAAAAAAGAAGAAAATTAGTAGACAGCCTTTGCCATCACAGCAGGCTACTAAGGTGCCTCATCCGCAGATGGGTGACTCCGCTGTGGCCTTTTCTGGTTTCTCAGACCATTCATCCTGTGTTGTAGTTCCTACAGCCACCATGGATTGCTGGTTAGGTATATCTTTTGTAGCTGTTGGGAGTGCTCTTGGCAAGCAAGGGAGAGCCACTTTTGTTGGTCCTGGAGAAGGGGCAAGGAATATACCTCTGCCTGTCCAGACTGTTATGCCTATCCATATGGAGTTTTTTTTTTCTGTAAAAAATGAGTCTTCTTCAGTTTTTGCTTCTCCAAAAATTCTAGTGGAAAAGGAAGCAAAACCTTTGGACAAGAGTGATTTATTGGGCTTAGCTCAGGGTTTAGTTCAGGCTCTTGAACCTTCTAGTTCCAACTGTTTCTGGAAGGTGAAAAGGGTATTCTTCATTTTTGAAGAGGTTCATGAATCTAAACCACAAAATGATTGTGAATGGAGAGATTGTATTTTATTTTCCCAAGTTCCTGACCCAAATTCTGAGGGGAGTATGGCTTCTTCCAGTCCCTTTGAAGGATTCTTTTTTTCTGTAACTTTCCAGAGTGAATCAGTTGTTTCAGTTGGAACATAACGACATTATGCAGTCCCTAAAGAAATATTGTCATTTATTGCAAATGGATTTTCCTGAACCTACTCCAGTTCCTTTCAGTATTGGAGGATGTTTTTGTCACAGTCTGTAATATGTCTGAAAAACAGCCTACTATCCCCAAGAAAGCAGATAGATTATATAAAGTTCCTCAGTCTTATAAGTTTTTATATACTAATCCCACTCAGTTGCTGCTAAACGTGTGGCTAGAAACTGTCCCTCACCTTCTGACAAGGAAGGGCTTTTTATAGAATTGCGTAAAACTGTATTCTTCTACAGCACTTATTTTTAAAATTCCCAACTGTTAAGCTCATATGTTAAAGTTTATACTTTGTTTATGCTTGCCTCTTTTGGCCACTTTTGAGATAACAAGGAATATTATGACATCGGTTTTCTATTCTGAGGAAAATATTTCTTTGTGTAACTTAATTGCTTCTGTGCCTCAAGTAGCCGCCCACTGTTTAAAATGCTTATGATTCTGATGATGCCACTTCTAGGACTGCTGCCTCTGGAACTGTCATGAGGAGGTTTGCTTGGTTGCATACTCAAAGCCTGTCAAAGGATGTTAAAGCAGAAATTATGAATTCTCCCCTAGTTAGACAATTTGCTTTTGGACTATCTGCTGCAGAGATTCTTAAAAAGAATGACAAGAGAGGGAAGCTGATTCAAGGAATTTCTCAGAATTTTCAGTCTTCCTTCTCCAAAGTTGTCAAGGATTTTAATGCTACCCACAACTTTTTTCAAAAAGCAAAATAAAAAAACAACACAGCAAGCTGCTGGTAAGCAAATGATTAAAAAGCATTGGCACTGAGATTCCAAAATGAAAGGAGGAACCCCCAAGAATAAAGGGCAGTCTAATAAGTCGGAATGACTATCTACGGGACTCCCCTCCCACACTGTCAAGCCCTCAGTCCTTCCAGAAAGTTGGAACCTCCATTTCTGTCTGTGACAACATATAGTTTCAGATAGATGGGTTTTCAAAATAATCCACCAAGGTTATATATTGCAATAGTTGTCTCTCCCTCCTTTTCTAGCAATCCCTCCTCATATGCTAGACCAAGGTTCTCTTCTCCCTTTTGTCCTTTAGTATCTGCAGTTTTACAGGATGCTAGAACTGTTCTTCCTCAACTTAGAGAAGTGTTTTATTCAAGAATGTTTCTGGTGCCAGACAGATATAATTCTTGGCAACCAGTTGTGAATCTTTCCTTTTTAAAGCTATCTGTGATAATGCTCAAGTTCATAATGTTATCTCTTTACAACCTGCAACCTCTCATTTGAGTTTTCTGGTGACATTAAATTTAAAAGATACATATTATAAAATTCCTGTAGATCCAGATTTCAGACTTTTCTTAATGTTTTCTGTGTCTGGATCACACTATTAGTTCTCTACATTAACCTTTGATATATCCACTGTTCCAGGGGTATTTACACAGTGTCTAGCTCTTGTGATAGCCTATTTTTAGACAACTTCCTTATCTTTGCCGCGTCTTTTTCAGAGTGTCAGGAATCTCTTAACTATGTAAGGGATCTCCTACACGTTTAGTGTAAAATTCTGCTCAAGGACTCCATGCAAGATGGCCTGGAAGACAGATGCTTTTTCTTTTCCTTGGACAGAAATGTTTCTGTATGTTTTCCACCCCTTCCACTAATATCTAGGGTACTTCTAAAGATTCATGATGACTCTCCAAAGATTAATGTGGTGACTCCTTTCTAGACCAGACAACAGTAGTTCTCACTTCTTTTGGAAATGGCCAGGGGCAATTATCAGAAGCTTCTTCACAGACTGGACCTGCTCACACTAAACAAGGGATGTTTTATTCATTCCAATCCCAGGGAAATGTATCTAGCTGCCTGGATGTCAGAATCTTAATACCTTTAAATCTGTGACTTTTTGGAAAGGGATGGATTCTAGAAGTATTCTAGAAACAGCAACGTGGGACCTCTGTGCATACTTTCACAGAGCCCTATGAACTAGATATCTTTGCCAAGTCTAGCACAGTCCTGGACCCTTATTCTATCTCCTCCCAGTAATCTAAGGTATGGTAAGCTACCAATATCACTAAGGTTACCGCAGCAGTGATCTTAATGAATAACATAGTATAGCTGTGTAAGTAAACTTATCATAACAGTAGATGTTGGAATGATCACTGCTGTAGTAGCCGTTCCCTCCTTCAATCCCTCATATTTTTGTATGCTTTTTTTTTTGGCCAGGGTGTGGACATACACACACACACACACACACACACACACACACACACACATATGAACATTGTTCTTTTCAGGCTTTAGCCTCCCTCTTTCTGTTGGCATGAGTTTTCTTCTAGCTTCAGTGAAAGTAACTGATAGTAGTATGATGTATGTAGATTAGAGTAAGTTTGTTATGGTTTAATTTTTTTTTCAAAATGGTTTAATTTTTGATCTTAACAAAAGCTTACCTACTAGAAATGTGATGGTTGAACAGATATGCTAAACTGTTCAGGAATGCATACTACATGTGTTCTTGTGCTCCTGGATCAAATGTAAATAAAAATGTGTGCTAGTCTCAACTTACTTAGCTTGTTTACCAAATATTAAAAATTTCAATTAAATAAAATAAGTTAGTATGTTAAATGGCATGCTGCTGTTTCATGATGTGTTTGTTATTTTGGGCATTTTAGTAGGACTTAT
Source organism: Protopterus annectens (assembly GCF_019279795.1). Classification (NCBI taxonomy): domain Eukaryota; kingdom Metazoa; phylum Chordata; order Ceratodontiformes; family Protopteridae; genus Protopterus; species Protopterus annectens. Next base: position 982,436,050 of record NC_056747.1, read on the forward strand.
TTAGGACTGTATTTATTATCTGTTCTTGTAAATCAAATCACAAACCCTGCATACCAGAGCAAATGGTGCCAAAATCACATTATACAAAAATATGTATAAAACAAGCATTTCACTCATAAAAAAATCATACAGAACACAAATTACAAATTTCATCATCAAAAAAATGATTTATGTTACATTTTAAAACCCTAATCCATAAATATGAATATAAATAAATAATAAAATTGAAATATAAATAAGTAAAAACATGAGACTATTAAACTATTAGATCATGTTAGCTCTCATTTTTAAAACACTAGCAAGTGATATTTTGTTATTAATACCTGGAGCCACTGTGGCATTAAGAAGAACCTGCCAGTGCAATTCTCTCCGCTCCAGTTTAACCCCCCCCAGTCTCCCCCGAAAACAGGGGTTACTATTTTTTCCACTATAACAAAAAAAATGTCCTAAAATCTTCACAGTTTTCAGAATGTCAGTACAATGCATTAGCAGTATTACCTCTCCGAATAGCATAAAGATGTTGATATTTTCTGGTTTTCAAAGGTCCCTCCGTTATACCCAAATAAAAAATAGAGCATGTAGAGCATAATGCTATATAGACCAGTGGTTTTCAACCATTTTATACTTGAGAATTATGTCAGGGACTGCTAAGGCAGAAATAAAAATTATTATTTATAAGGAACCAATTAAAACAATAGCTGTTTGAATGTTGTATGCCAACATAGTCATCTAACCAATCAAGAAAGATAGTATGACCATAGAAACTGAGTATAGTAAATGAGAATTGCCAGGATATGAAATCTGAAATTTTAACCTTTTTTATGAGGAACAGACCAAAAATATGGGTCATAAATCTGGACAGTTTAGAGATATGCTACCTACTTACCTCTTACACACACACACACACACACACACACACACACACACACACACACACACACACACTTACACATAGCTCTCAATCAAAAATGGACAAATCCCAACAGAAACAGGGACAAATCCAGAAATAATCAGAGACACTTTTTATATATTAGTATTAAGTTGAGACATTGACAAAATAACAGAACATGAGTGAATATATGTTTTTCTAAAATAAAAGAAGTCTGTAACTCTAATTATTGTCATTATTTATGAAGTGTAATTCATCACATTTTCTCCAAAAGTCACCACTTTGAGGTAGGATTAAGAGTGAGAGAGCTAAAATTTCAGTCAAAATCAGGGATGTCCCTAAGAATCAGGGGCATTTGAGAGGTATGCAACTACCTACCTCCTGCCCTTTTGCGCACACATGCGCATGCACACACACACACACACACACACACACACACACACACACACACACACACACACACACATAAGAAAAAAGACATACGAGCAAGCAATGTAATATCCAACTGTTTAATAATCGTAAGCGCTTTCACTGAACCAAGTGAATCAGCTTCTTCAGACAATTTAAAAAACTCTTAACATCCCAGTTTAAAAATACTTGCACAGAAATGCTAAACCAATGGGCAGCCCAAATACATGATGTCATTCAACATGATGCATTTAAAGCAGCATTGACCATATAAAAGTAATTATAAGTCATGATCATAAAGATCCCCAATTGCATCCGACAAAGAACACACAAATAGTCAGTTGAGGTAATAGATAACTAGTAAAATGGAATAAAGTGAAATAAACAAAATATAATATAATATAAAAATTTATATAATGTAAAAATAAAATGTAGAAATAAAATATGAAAATAAAATACAATACATCTACATAAACGCAATTGATAGACAATAAATGTAAATGTAAGAATATATATAAAAAAAGGTATGCATCCAACAATTTTTTACCCATAACAACATTGTAAGTTATATATTCTTGCACTAAGCACAGGTGTTAAAGAACAATCAAATGTGTGCTAATATACAATTGGGTAAATAAGTCAACAGGCCTATCTTGCCAGGGCTTTCAATTTCAACAAGCTTTGATAGATAAAGCTTCATTCAACCCTGGAAAGGTATATGCAGCTGTTACAATATGCCACTCTGACTCGGCCTCTTCTAGTTTAAGTTCCCAAGGCCCCCCTCTTTGGTTGTGTTCCACTAGTTGTAAAACGACAAATGAAAAATTGTGGCTTGGAAAAGTGAGAGTATGTTTAGCTAAAGCACTGGTACTAGTTTTATTCATGATACTGTACTCATGCTCGTAAATCCTTTGTTTTAATTTCCTCTCTGTTTTCCCAGTATAGAATGCTTCACACCTATCACAAAAAGCTCCATAAACAACTCCTTGAGAGTCGCAATTGTATCTGTCATGCATGTAATACTCCTTGTTTCTAATTTTAACTTTATTTGTTAGTTTGATAAACTTGCATTGGCGGCATCTCCCACACTTTGTCATGCCTGTATTAAATTTGGAAATTCTTTATGGCCTTTTAACCAAACCTTTCAAGTTCACCCCCTTTCTAAATGTTAGTTGAGGTATTAGGCCCAAAGAACTTCTGAGGTGGGGGTCATCCGAGATGAACGCCCAATTCTTGTTGACAATCTCTCTAATGACTCTAGAGTCTAAAAAATAAGTTATTAAAAGTCTAGTTAGTTGGTCCCCACCCTGCAAATTTGTAAGGACAGGGGATACTACATTGTGTGTGGCAATGTTGTGGCCTTTGTGTAACAAAGGAGTAAAATGACCTGATGTTCTTTTTCTAATGACTTCTTCAAATATCATCCCCACAAAAGCCATTGGGTAGCCTGTCCTGTGGAACATAGATCTTAGCAGGTCACATTCGGCTATAAAGTCATCAAAGTCACTAACTATTCTAGCAGCCCTTACTGCTTGGCCCTTCACCACTGCTTTTTTTTTGGTGTAATGGATAACAAGTAGAGAAATGCAAAAAGGCGTTGGAATAAGTTGGCTTACGGTATATAGTAGCTCTAAATCTATGATTGTTAAAGTCCTTTGCTAGGCGGATGTCTAGAAAATCAATGTAGTCAATGCCTACTTGGAATGTAAAATCCAAAAAAGTATTGTAGGATCTAATTTCACTGATAAAGTCATCAATCAGGGACACTTCACCCCTCCATAGAAAGAACATGTCATCATGGTACCTAGTGTACCAGGCTACATGGTCCTTAAAGGAGGGAGAGTCAAACAAAAAGGACCTTTCCCAGTAAGCCATTACGGTGTTAGTAAAGCTGCTGCCACATGCAGCTCCCATAGCCACACCGCTTCTTTGCAAGTATAACTCATTGTTAAAATAGAGAAAGTTGTTAAATAACACTAACTCAAGGAGTGTTACAATAACATGCACCTCTTGGTTGTCTATACCTCTCATATACAAAAATTCCTAACCCATTCGATACCAAGTTGTTGAGGGATTACGGTATACAGGTCCTTAATGTCCACTGTGAGGAACACTAACTTGTTGTTGAAATCCAAGGTGTTAATGGTCTCAAGGAAATGCCAAGAGTCCTGACAAATTTGTTGTTCCAACTTTAACACTGGTTTAAGTTTGGAGTCAACATATTTGGCACATGCATACGAAATGGAACCACGGCCATCTCCAATTGGTCTAAACGGTGGATTAGTTAGATTTTTGTGTATCTTTGCGGTTCCAAAAAAGGTCGGTATTACTGGAGCAGGCATGGTCAGATAATGGTATGTATCAATATCTATGCTGCCTTCCAAAAACAAGTCGGAAAGAGTTGCATTAATAAACCTATAGACTTGTAAACAGTTGGATATTACATTGCTTACTCGTACGTCTTTTTTCTTTTGGTACACACAGACACATACACACACACCTACCTACCTCCGTGTTACACACAAACATGCCTATACACACACACACACACACACACACACACACACACACACACACACACACACACACACACACACACACACACACACACACACACACACACACACACACACACACACACACACACACACACACACACACACACACACACCATACCTCTCAACCTCTTAGCATGAAAAGTCTGGGCAAAGCCAAAAATAATGGTGGGACAAAGCCCCAAAATAGGGACAAACTTTAAACATTGCTCTTACAACGTTATAAAGGTGCTAGAATAAAAGGATATAAAGACTGAAACTCAAACGCCTGTCATTATTTAGTGAATTCTGTCCTCACGGATTTGCCACAATAAACCCAAAGAAACACACATTTTATTTGGAACAGACTAAAACTTTTAGGCAAAAATCTGGACATTCTGCGAAAATCTGGACAGCTGAGCGACACTTCCCTCCCTGTTTTTAAACACGTACACCATACCTGTCAATCTCTTAGCTCAATAAATCTGGACAAAGCATAAAATAATGAGGGAACAAAGGCCCGAAAATAGGGACAGATTTTAAAAAAGAATGCCCGAAAAAAAACTTTTTTTAATTAAACAAAAAGTCTCCTGTTTCACAAACTAGCAGGAAATTTCTGCTGGACCGGATCCAGTCCACAGACTAGCAGTTGAAAAACATTGATGTAGACAACCTAGTATTAGAATCATAGCTGCCAGTCAGGGAAATTACTGTAGGAAAGCCAGTAATAGTGATGTGAGAACCAAGAAAAATATATTTACATTGCTTACAGGGTCCACATTTCCTCATTCCGACATTTCTGTTGGAGGTCATCGCTGTAGTATTATTTTTCTCAAAAATAGCCTATAAAAATAGACCAAAATATGAGGTAAAAATCTGGACAATTGAGAGCTATGACACACACACACATCCCCACCTACCTATTTCTTAGACACATACACACACACACACACACACACACACACACACACACACACACACACACACACACCTACTTCTTTATACACACACACCTATCACTTAAACAAACACACACTTAGAAAGTTTTTATACACAAACTTTGTGGTTAGACCTCATCTCCCCACCAAATCAAATGTACTGAAAACATTTGTTCAGTGAACTTTTTAAGGAGCACAGTACCCTATTGTACTCCAAACCAAAGCCCTCGACAAATCTTTATTTTTTGTTGCATAACTCCACATCATCTTAACGTAAAAGGGCCTCATGTTTTGCATCTCTTTGACTTCTAACCCAACCACATAATTCTTGTAACAAATTAAGTGGGTAGCCATGCTGTAAAAACATGTCACATAAAATAATCACTTCTTGGTAAAAACCTGATCATCCGAAATTAGCCTACTTAGTCTTATCATCTGCCCCTTCATCAAATTTCTTTTCTGCCATAGGGGATTCTGGCTATCATAATGAAGGTAACTATTGGAATCATACATTTGACCTCTTAATGCAAGAACTCTGGACAAAACCTGACAAAATGGGGGGATAAAGGCCCAAAATTAGGGACGAGTTTTAAATATTGCTCTTTTAAACTTAGAAAGTTTCTAGAGTAAAAGGGTCTGTGTTAACATACATTTTCTGAATGATATGAAGTCTGAAACTCAAATCTATGCCATTATTTAGTGACTTCAGTCCTCAGATCATCCAGGTGATTTTCCAGAAAATCACAAATTTTATGAAGAACAGACCTAAAATATGAGGCAGAAATCTAGACATTCTGCGAAAATCCAGACAGTTGAGAAGTATGATTGGAATATATTTCCTTCCTATAAACACTTGATTTAAGTTTCACTTCAATAATGTCTTTAGTAACGAAAATGCCTAAAAATGAATCAGATTAGAGTTATTCTCATAGGTGAGTAGCAAGAAATCTGTGGAAGCATTAATATAATCAATAAAAGATGTTAATTTGCCTACCCCACTCTGCCATATGATAAATACATCATCCGGGTACCTCAAATACAACTGAATGGATAGCCAACAAGGTGAAGAAAAAACAAATTGTTTTTCCCAAAAACCATAGCACCAAGTTGGAAAATAATGCCATGGAGGTTGCTCACATAGCGACTCTCTTTAGTTACCTAAAGTATTCACCTTCATAAAATGCAAAATTATTTTTAATGTCACATCCATACAATGATAAATAATATCCAGTTCAACTTTGGTGAAACCTGCACTGGCAACTATGGCTTTGAAAAAGCAGTCTGTACCTGTATCACTAAAAATGAGTCTTTAATATCCATAGTAGCTAAAAGGGTATTAGGTAAAAAAAAAAACAAGTTTTGGATAAAATCTGCAAAAAATGCCATGAATCCTTTAAAATATGACCCTTACCCTTTCAAAGCTTCTTTAATTTTGAATTCACATAATTAGACAGTGGCTCTGTGTTAGAACCAGCTGGAGCAACTGTCGGCCTCAGAGGTGGATCCAATACTGATTTGTAGACTTTAGGTATGCCAAAATCTTGGGCTACTCTATCTGCAAGAATCCCCTTTATTTAGATGGTACATCATAATTATAGAATATATCTTCTAATTACATACCTGTCCTACTGTAGACAATACTGATCTCATCAATACAAGTTTTACTTACAAATTTCGGGGGAGTAAAGAAATTTGTCCATAATAATCACTCTGCCGCCCTTATTGGGTTTCATAACCTGTAAGCTCTTATCTTTCAAAATTTAGTCCAATAGGACTTTTTCCTCTTTAGTAAGATTGTAAAAAGTCCTCTTTCTTTGACCACACCAAGCCCCAATATCATTCTCATAAATTTGAAGCCCTTTTTAAAAAGTCGGCCAAATATTGGGATAATAACAAGGTAGTTGTAATTATAAATTTTAAAGCCATCACAATCTATATAGTACCTGTCCCAGAATTCTGAGATGTCAAAGCTGACCATTTTGGTTTCTCCAGTGACATTGACGGTTCACATGGTCGTCACTTGAATAATTCCATCATTGTTGGTTTACTGGAGGTAAACCAACATTCTTTCCCTGCTCCCTCAATCATTTCTCCTCCAACTTCTGTGACTTCCTGGGGGGGTACCACCCTAAAAAATTATTCTGATCTCCCATCCACAAGGTTATGATCAACATCAGAAGGGGTACCTCCACTCAGCTCTGAACTTTTTACATGACCTCCTTTAGGGTTTGGATGAGCAGTCTTATTCCTATAGTCTTCAGCTCTCAGAACTTTCTTCTGTTTCCTCTTATAAATCATTGTACTGTATTCCTCCACATTATGAAGTTTTCTATGGAAATCTCCTGGATATTAAAAAAAACAGTAAACATTAGTGATAGCATCATTTAAAGTCTGAATCTGTTGCAGTAAAACAGCCATCTCCCCAAGGTTATCACGCACAATTAACAACATTAATTCAACACCTGTTCTGTTGAATATTTCCAGTAGTTCCTGGTGTAACACTGATCTACATTTTAAACCATTCAGATACTTTATAAATCTGCAACCCTGTAGGAAGTTGTTTGTTCTTAATACAGTTGTTAAAAAAATAATTGTCCAGCTACAATGCTGTAAATTTTCTCGACAGTTTCTCAAACCTGTGAATTCTACCAGAAAGAGTAGAGCTATGATCATCATCAGTGCTAGCATAGTTGTTGAATGTCGACCTGAATTCAAAGATATGAGTAAGCCATTGATTAATGTCAATGCACTTCTAAGCATTATACATAGAACAATCACTTAAAACACCATCTCAACCCATTTGTTTGTGGAACTCCAGAACATGCCTCAGCATAAGACCTTTTAGATGTCACATTTGTAATACTGTTTGGTTTGCTGGGTATATTAGCAGTCTTATTCTCCCTTCCAGAATTTCCAGCACAGACAACATATTGTGAAGTTGACTGTTCGTCTGTGTCATGCATTCCAAAAGCAATATTAGATCTTGGGGTTCTACGCTAATATTTCCAACAGATCCTTTAACAGGAAACATATTAAATAGTGACAACATGGATACGGTGAACAACCAGAAAACTAATAACCCTAACCACAAACTGGCATACTAGTGTGCTCAATAAAACAAAAACTTACCAGTAAGTGTCTACAACTTTAATAATGAATTTCAAATAAAAGAGTAAGCACTTTTATTCCATAAACTATAGGAACTTCATCAAACTCTGTAAAATGTGTCATTTCCATAATTTAAGTAGAGCGAATGGGGCCAAAATCACATTCTACAAAAATATATACAGAACAAGCATTTCACTCATAAAAAAATCATACACAGCACAAATTACACATTTCATCTAAAATTATTTCTTTCACATTTTAAAACCTAATCCATAAATATGAATGTAAATAAATAATAATAAAATTGAAATGTAGATAAAAACCCAGCACTATTAAACTGTCCGATCGTGTTAGCTCTCATTTTTAAAAACATTACCAATTGGCATTTTGTCATTTGCATTAAGAAGAATCTGCCAATGCATTTTTTTATGGTCCAGTGTAACCTCCCACAACCCCCCCCCCCCCATGGGGGTACAATTTTTTACACTATTACAAAAGAACATTTCTTAAAATCTTCACAGTTTTCAGAATGTCTGTACAATGCATTGGCAGTATTACCTCTCCAAATAGCATAAAGATGTTGATATGTTGTGGTTTTCAAAGGATTCCTGTTCTTGTGAATGGTCTGTGGTGAATCACAAGTTAAAATAACTGGCAGCGATTCTGAAAAGTGAGGAAGCCAAACAAATTGAAACTCAGAGCAAACTGTTGCACTTAATATAATCTAGGCAGCCAAAACAAGTGATGTTCAAACAAAGAAATTCAATGCTGGGTTTTGCATATAGAAAGTGTGGTGATATCATTCAAATGGTAGTTGTAGATTGCAGATATGCACTGCTATATCTAGCTACTATGTGCTGCTACAGGTAATAGCTGGTGTTTTAAGTTCCCTACTTTAGGCAGGTACTTTTTTCTAGTCTGTTAAAAACTTAAGCCAAGGTTATGAGAATTTCTTCAGATATCTGCACTCCCAACCTGTTTCACACAATGTCAGGTTGCAAGGATATCAGAGCACTGAGCCAGGGAAGAGTTGCATTAATTTACCATGTGACCTAGCATGCCTTACCAAACTGCCTTATTGATTGCTATGAATCAGTTACTGGCATGGCGTGATGACAGTTTTCACTGAGCAGTAATGCTGAATTTGTGATTGTGCTCATCTATACTGGTAAATCTCCCACATTAAATTTATTTATTCATTTATTGTAGCTGATAATGTCAGACACGGATGCCTTATTTTTGGGTGACACAGGAGTTTTGGTCTGGTATACTGACTTCAACAGGATTGCAAAATATGCATATGGAAGATGTGGGACTAAAATTCAAGTCAGTAGGATATATCTATCCATCCTCTATTATCAAGGGCACCAGACACCGTCTTCCACAGAATATGCTAGGTAAGTAGGGAACAGAAGTAGACTGGCAGGCCTTTCTTCCATACCACGTACATGCACCTAGAGAAGAAACTGGAGTATCCAAAGAAAACACATGTGAACACAAGGAGGATGTGGAGATTTTTCACAGAAGGGATTTGAGCCAAGAACTGAACCAGAGAACCTCTTGCTTTGTGGTATGGAAGAACTACCATGACAGAGCTGGCCATCTGGCAGTGTGAAGCAGGATACTAGATGATGGTCCCTACTGATGTGACAACCCAATCTCGAGTGCAAGAATGTGAAAAGGGGGTTATGGAAATACATGGCTTGCCTCATATTCAACTTCATTTTGTCAGCAGATATTTTTGCCAGTCACGAATGATTGACACCTAATCAATTTTCTGATGTGAGATTACCAATCTGTGCCCTTTCCCAGCTACTGTATGATCTCAGAGTTGGTATCTGTATGTGTATGTATATATGTATATATATGTATGTGTGTGTGTGTGTGTGTGTGTGTGTGTGTGTGTGTGTGTGTGTGTGTGTGTGTATATATATATATATATATATATATATATATATATATATATATATAATTTTCTGGATTGGTGGATGCTCCACCTTTGTGCAGAGGGATGACAGTTCCTGTCCTCCACTCAACCTGGACAAAGCCAGTATTCAGACTTTGGTTGAATAGAGTGCCCAATGCTTCTGAAAGTTCCTGCCTGAGTTCATGTAGGATGTAGCCTGGGATGTTATTGGGTCCCATGAAGGCTGTACTTTTTGTCTTTGAGAGGGCAGTGATGACTTGCTTCCCAGAGATAAGGGGGCAGGTGCTGGGGATGTCCTGATTTACTGACGGAGGGACAGAGGGGTAAAGTTTTCAATGAAACTGTCTGCCAGCAGGTTGGCTATATCTACAGTGTTTGTGTATGTGGTGTCCTTTACCACCATTTCAGAGCAGATCTGAGTGCTTCCTTTGAGATTGCAGACATATGTGAAGAAGACCTTATGATTGCCTTTAGTAGATGTGGGCAGTTTGGACTTGAAGTTTTCTTTGGAGGATTTCACTAGTGCTCTTATTTGCTTGTTCAGGCTAAGGAGAGATTGCTTCCAATTAGCCACCTGCTCCTCCTTGGTTCTGGACAGCAATTTTTCCTTTTATTATAGAGTTTATTTATTGCAGATGTCCACCAGACAAGTTTACTCTTCCTTGAGGAGAATGATTTCATCCTTTCAGGTATTCCTGATTCCATGCAGCTATATAAATGTTCATGTAGTACTTTTGTGTAGGTTTGGACATACTTGCCAGTTCCTGTGGAGGGAGAGGAGGCTGTAAAGCTGTTTATACCTTCCTTCAAGAGATTGTAATCAACTTTGGAGAAGTTTTTTGTTTGACCCTAGCTAGGGAGGAGTCAGAAGAGATGGTGACTTCGAAAGTGACAGCTTTGTGGTCGGATCTTACCAGGGAGGATGACGCTGTGGGGATGCTGTAGTTGTTACTCATGTTGGTTAATACCAAGTCCAAGATATTTTCACCTCTTGTGGGGGTGTCGACCAGCTGGTCGAAGGCATTTTCATGAAATAAATCAAGGAATCTCTGGGCATTTGTGTTTTGGCATGAGTAGTTCTTCCAATCTGTGGTTGGATAGTTAAAGTCGCCTAGGATCAGGGTAAAGGGTTGAATCTTGATAGATTCAAAGAGGTCCAGATGGGTGGAGTGGGCATCTTGAGTCAAAGTTGGGGGCCTGTAGCTAGCTAGGTTTTGAATAGGGGTCTTGTCAATGGTTAAATGCACCTGGAGTGTCTCCTGGGTATCATACTGTTTGACCAGCCTGGAAGTATGTATGTCTTTAATATATATATTGCAACTCCACCTCCTTTTGCTTTGCTGCCCACAGTTTGGGGTCTGAATGTATGACAGGATGAGTAACCTGGTATGGCTGGGGTGCTCTCTGCAGTTTTGAACCAGGTTTCTGTGACTGCACAAATGTCAGTATCTTCAAGGGTTAAGAATGTTTTTAATGAGTGCAGTTTCATGTTTAGACACCTAGCTTTTAGCAGCATGACCTTTAATTTGCATTTTGATGAAATGTTCATGTTGGTAGTTTTGACCTGATGGCAATACCTAAAAAAGGGGGGAGGCAAGAACCTTTGCCAGAAGCCTGAAGCCCAAGGGAGACAGATGCAGGCCATCTTTGGCAAAGCATCGTGGTCTGTTGATCATGTCTTCCTAGGCTGTAAGGTACTGGATCCCCTTGGTGTGACACCAGAAACTAAGCCAGTTGTTAAAGTTAGTAATTTTCTGTTTATATTGAGGCATCATTCTGGGTGACGGTAGAATGCTACTTAAGGGTAGGAACATACCCACCTGGGACACATATTTAGAGAGGTTGATCCTTTCTCTCTTCATATAGTCCAAGGAGGTACATCTCAAGTCATTCATGCCAACATGGACTATGACAGAGTCAAAACAGTACCTTTTATTGAGAGACTTGAGTGCATGGGTGATATGGTGGATTCTGGCACTTGACAAATAACTTACAATGACTTTCTCCTTATCCAGCCTGGTAAGGGGCACATCTGTGTGTCTCACAATGGAGTCTGCTATGAGTAATATTTGGGTTTATATTTAGGCCTTAGTGGCTGTGAGACACAGGTGGGTGGACTATGTGTGGTGTGTGGTGTAGTGGGCAGTGGAGTTTGCATGTATTTTTACCTTGGAGGTCTCTTTTGTTTGGATATGATTTTGTTGAGGACCTCCACATATGTGGGTGTGTGTTATGTAGGTGTGGGTGGTGTTTGAGGTCTGGGGTTTGTCTCAGTGCCATATATACTGGCTTATGAGGAAGAGAGCACAGACTCTAGGTTCTTAATGTAATTGTATCGCTCACAAATTGTATTCCTAGGTGATAGTAGTAGAGGATTGTCTGTGTACATGAGGCAGTTGCTGCAGTGTCTCAGGATGCCCATATCAACCAGACTGGCAGGAGAAACTGTAGGAAATTGTCCATCCATATTTGTCAGAATCTGAGGGAGAGAGGCCAGAGAGAGCTAAGGGGGTAAAGGGCGGAAGGTTTCAGAGCTTATTTCTTATTATAGTTAACTTGTTGTGCCTCTTTGCTGCTTTCTGTTAGGTAGTGATAGTTATTTTCCCTTTAGCAGGGCTTTTGCCGTTGCTTTGTAGGCCCTTTTGGTATCCCTTGTAGTGGTTGTTGTTTTGTCTGCTAGTTTCTCCATAGCTTGTTTAAGTTAGAGAGCTATTTGCCTTTTTAAGTTAAAGGGCTTGTAGTTTATTATTGTCTCATCTAGAAATGAAAACTGTTTGAGTTAGAGGTTCTAATTTTCTTCCCCAGTTGTATTTCCTTGTGTTTGTCCCATAGTTACTTTTTGGTGTAGCTTTAGCTCTTCATTAGTCTTTAGCTACATTTTTTCTTGTTGTTATTACTATCGCCTTTGATGTCTTACCGTAATTATGTCCAAAGACCCAAAAGAGAGAGAACATAAGCCTTCTAGTTTTAAAAATGTCAGAAGTGCTCACAAAAAATGTCCATCACTAATGGACATATTATATGTGTTTATTGCCTTGGTGCCATTCATCTGCAAGAAGACTGTACCGTTTGTCACTCTTTCAGTGCTAGAGTACTTCAGGAAAGGAGAAACAAATTGATTCTGAAAGGGCTCTTAAAGCCAACCTTTGAGGAAGCCATCCATAGTTCTTCTTCCTCTTCTTCGTCTCCTTCCTCTAAAAAGGATAAGTCTCAGAAAAGACATTCACCTGCAACATCGGCTCAGTCAGAGCCACTAGTCAAATGTCCAAAAATTTCCAAAGTCCTCAGAGCCATCGGAGGTCATTTTAGTTGACAGGCCTGGTACTTTAGCTACAAAGCCCTCGGAGCCAGAAGATACCTCCACTCGGAGCCAGTCCATGGATATTTCACCGGTTTCTCCGACATTGAGATCGCCATTCCTCCATAGGTCTCGCTCTCCATACCTATCTTCCAGGTCCACCAGGAGCTTATCAGATGATGATGTGGAACGGGTGGTGTGCAGACTCCTGAAGTTGCCGGCATTGACTAAATTATTCTTGGCTCCCACCCATTTGGTCTCAAAGCCTACTGTACCCACTGTTGTTCCTCCTCCGAGCCAAGCTGGTCCTTCGGAGCCAGGTTGCTTGGTATCGCTTACTGTGAATCCGTCGGTTCCGGGACCCCCTTCGGTGTTCACGAAGCTGACACCTGCTCCGAATCTCGGTGCTATCCAGGAAGTCTGGGAGCCAGAGTTTCCTGGTCGGGCCTGGGGGAGATTCTCGGACCCCATCTTCAGTGCCGAGTCTACCCCTCGGAGTGTCGGCCTGAGTTAGCTCGACTCCCACATTGGCCTCGGGTCTGATCCCGTTGCTTCTGGTGCCTTCCTCTGTTTCCGTGGAGCCGAGGGACTCTTCGGAGCCAGCGGGATCTGCCTTTGAGCTGATGAGGAGTGTGTTGTCTACGCATTCAGCACCACAGAAGGATATTAGTACTCATCCCGCTAAGGCACCGGATACTGTCTCAGCACCACCCATTCCATAGAACAGCAGAGATCCAGAGCTTCAGGATCCCCCAGTGGGCGAACCCCACTCCTCCGAGGCCTCCCCAGAATATCCTTCTGAGGAGCCACCACGGAAGAGAACCTGCAAGAGGAAGCATGTTGACTCCCCAGATGAGTCCATCACTTCAGACACTGACCTCGATGAGTCGGAAGGGTCCCCATGGTCATCCTCTGATGATATCTCATTTGCAGGTATTCTAGAGATCCTCAAGCAAAGAGGCAGCTGGCAGGCCACCACCCCTTCTGATGAGGAGTCAGTGTACCTGAAGGCTTTCGGATCTCAACCTTCAGCCTCCTGGGTGTCTTTACCTTTCGATGAGCTAATGGACCTGGTTAGTCAAAAAGCGTGGGAGTCACCTGACACTTTGGAACCAGTCCCTCGGAGGTCAAACAAATTTTTGTCAGTTCCTTTGGGCAAGGTTTTTCTAACTAAGAGGGTACCTGTAGATGCTATGGTGGTGGCAGCTGCCACCAAGAAGGAACTTGCAGAGACGTCCTCATCTGTTCATCCTCTCAATAAAGACTCTCGAACGATGGACAGATATGGGAAGCGGGTGTTTTCGTCAGCGACTTTCTCACTGCAATCACTGAACTACCTATCCCACTTTACAAGGCTACAAAGAGATCTCCTGAAAGAGCTAGGAGATACTCTACAAGGTTCATTAGTTGCGGGGGTGAATGAGAAGGTCTCCTCCCAGCTGTCCACCTTAAATTCCATTGTCAACTCCTCCATGAGGCTCATATCCTATGCAGCAGATGGAGCGAGCAGGGCATCGGGTTCCAGAGTTTCCCTTAGGAGACACTCCTGGATGTGCTTGTGCAATTTTGCAGAGCCCTTTAAGTGTACCTTTACTAACGCCCCTTTTGATGGTTCCTCACTCTTTGGACCGAAAGTAAAAGACACTCTAACCTGATGCGAACAGGAAGGAAAAACTTTCTCTTCCATTGGAGTACGTTTTTCTGTACCTTCAAGACCTTATCCTAAAGGCCAGAAGAGCAGAAAGATGTGGTTCAAAACATTCCAGAGAGTTTTCCAGGACGTACGGGGTGATTCCTTCCCCAGGGGCAGAGGGGGAGGAAATAACGTTAGACACCGCCACAGAGGCAGAGGGGGCCTGCAAAACCAGAGTGACCGTGATTCCTTTCGCGGACGCCCTTATCAGTGCTCCTGAAAGGAGGCCCGACTGCTCTACTCTGGAGGCATTGGAGGACGTTTATCAATGTACCTAGAAGCCTGGCAAAATATCACAAGAGACAAATTGGTACTAAATGTAATATCCAGAGGATACTCCATCCCTTTTTCCAATCCTGTTCCACAGACCAAAACAATCCCAGATGTGCCACCCAATCTAAGGGAACAAGCAACTATAGAGATTCAAAAGTTGCTCCACAAAAGAGTCATCCAAGAAGCCCCCGCAGACCAAATAGGATTCGGAACTTACTCAAGATTCTTTTTGCTGCCAAAAAGAACAGGAGACTGGAGGCCCATATTAGACCTAAGCAAGTTAAACAAATCTTTCAAGACATCAAAGTTCCGAATGGTGACACTACAGTCTATACTTCCCTTTTTAGGAAAAGACGATTGGATGTGCTCAATAGACCTTCAAGATGCTTACTACCATATAAAAATGGACAGGACATCAAGAAGGTGCTTACGCTTCAGGCTGGGAGACAGCCATTACCAGTTCAGAGCTCTGCCCTTTGGTCTCACTACAGCCCCCAGAGTGTTCACCAAATGTATGGCAGGAGTCACGGCTCACCTGAGGCGTCTAGGATTTTGAGTGTTTCCCTATCTAGACAACTGGCTCCTATCTGCCATCACCAAGCATCTACTCCTACAAGCCAGAGATCTAACTTTGGACATTTGCAATCAGCTGGGTATTACAGTAAACTCTCAGAAATCTGTCATGTTGCCCTGTCAACATATTACATTTATAGGCACAGATCTAGACACTTCTTCCATGGTAGCACATCTTCCAACAGAAAGAGTTATAGCACTCAGACAGCAGATACTTCACCTCCTTCCCAAGACCAAAGTGAAAGCAAAGATAATTCTCAGATTACTAGAAACAATGGCTTCCATGATTACACTGGTCCCTCTTGCCAGAATGCACATGAGGATCCCTCAGTGGTTACTGTCTTCCCAATGGTCACTTCAAGAGCTTCCAATGTCTCACTTGATCAGAATAACGGAATCATGCAAGAATGACTTAAGATGGTGGATACACTCCACTCATAGCTACAGTGACCACGGACGGTTCTCAGATAGGGTGGGGGGCATTATCTGGGAAGAACAGTCCAAGGTACATGGCAAGAACATGAGGCTGACTTGCATATAAATGCTCTAGAGATGAGAGCAGCGTTTCTTGCATTGTAACCACTTCAAGGCTCTCTCCCTCTAGGGACAATTGCGATACAGTCAGACAATATGTCTGTGGTTTGGTACATAAACAAGCAGGGGGGAATCAGATCTTATCCCCTTTGTAGAGAGGCTCTAAGAGTTTGGCAATGGACAGTTTCTTCCCAGCACTTTCTAATTGCAATGCACATTCCGGGGAAGTCCAGCGTCATAGCAGACAAGCTGAGCAGAGCAATCCTAATGCCTCACGAGTGGTCTCTCAATCACAGTGGAGCAGAAATGATTTTCTGAAGATGGGGACAGACTTGCTGTGATCTCTTTGCCGCTCCAATGAATGCCAAGTGCAGCAACTACTTTACCCTAATCCCCCCCTTCGGGAGAGACACCGAGAGATGCACTTGCTCACGTTTGGCCCTCGGGACTTCTATATGCTTTTCCTTCGTTTCCTCTTGTAATTCGGAAAGCACAGTACTCAGGAAGCAGGATAATTTTCATTGCTCCTTACTGGCCTCTGCAAGTTTGGTTCCCCTTCCTTTGGCCTCATCTTCAGGAGAAGCCATGGACTCCAGACCCAGTGCCAGATCTGCTGACTCATATGTCAGGGGAGCTTCATCCTTCTCTCCACACCCTAAAATTGACAGCTTGGCTACTCCACTTCCTAATTTGTCAGGCTTCACAGTTTTACTCCTACAGTTAGACATATCTTAATGTCCTCGCATAAAGCTTCCACTAGAAAGCTGTTTTCTAGTAAATGGAAAAGGTTTTCCTTTTGGTTCCAAGACAGGAACATTGATCCTTTTTCTGCACCTATTCATTCTATTTTGGAATTTTTGGTGGAACTGTTCCAGCAAGGCTCAGCTGCAGCAACATTCAGGGTTCAACTCGCTGCAATTTCAAATTTTCACATTGGTAATTCTACTTCCAACTTAATGTCACATAGGTTGTGTAGAGCCTTCTTAAAAGGTGCCTCCTTATTAAGACCTCCCTTTAAGGAACCCCTTTCTCCTTGGGATTTAAATTTTGTTCTGTCTCATCTCACATTACCACCTTTTCAGCCCTCGTCATCTTCAGACATCAAGTTCCTTTCCTGGAAGACCTTGTTTCTAGTGGCTATAACTTCTGTTAGATGAGCATCAGAGTTGCAAGCTCTTTCTATTAAACTGCCATGTTTGATTTTTCATAAGGATAGGGTATCCTTACATACTAACCCATCCTTTCTACCCAAAGTCTCTTCTCCGAACAACATAAACCAATTTGTAGTGCTTCCAGTATTCTTTCCTAATCATACCAACAAGGCAGAGTACAAATTACATCAACTGGAGGTGCATAGACAACTCAGATTCTGTTTGCATAGGACCAAAGACTTCAGAAAATCTGACCAATTATTCGTATCCTTTTCTGATGCAAAAAAAGGAAGCTCAATTTCTAAATCTACTCTTTCCAATTGGCTTTCTAATTGTATTACATTAATCTATAACTCAAATCACAGAGATTTACCTTTCAAAGTGAAGGCTCATTCCACTAGAGCAATGGCTATGTCATCTGCCTTTCAAGCCAGAATTCCCATGGATAATATTTGTGCAGCAGCTACTTGGACTACTCCACATACTTTTTTCACTCATTACAAAGTGGATTTGGCCTCCAGGGACAGGGCCTCCTTTGGTTCTACGGTGCTTAAAGGTGTACTCCCGTGAGCCACCCAGGGTAAAGGTGCGAGGGACGCTGTCCCATCAGTGTAAGAATGAAGGTGAGATAGGACAACATAACATTAAGAAGTTATGTACTCATCATAACGTTCCATGTTTGTTGTCCATCTCGCCATTCATTTTTACGAACCCTCCCTCCTTCCCCCTGCCAAAGACTCCTTGTGGACCTGGTAGATTATTTACTATTTTCAGGAGTTCTTTGCCTCAGTTTGTTTCTCCTTCCAGTACCTATAGTATAGACTTGGATATATGTATATATTTGTATATATGTATATAATGTACATATCATTCATTAGTAGCAGCAAGCAAGATCTGGGGAATTACACCACTGCATTGTGGGATACCTTCTTGCCATGAGCCAGGTTTGAGATTTTCAGCTAAGTATTCGGCTGAGTCGGAACCGAGGATCGGCTCCGAACCCATCAGTGTAAGAATGAACGGAGAGATGGACAACAAACATGGAACGTTATGGTGAGTACATAATTTCTTTTTTGGGACAAGAATGTGATATAAAAGAACTTGAGCAAGAGGGAGTGTATAAATACTTGGGAATCGATGAAGAATCAACAGTAAAACATGAACAAATGTGAATAAAAATTAGTAAGGAATATTTCAGAAGACTTAAATTAATCTTGAAAACAGCACTGACATCTAGGAGCAAAATTCAAGCTATAAACCAATTTGCTTTTCCTGTCCTAAGTTACGGTTTTGGAGTGATTGACTGGCCCCAAAACGTGTTGGATAGATTAGATAGGAAAAAAGAAGGATATTTTATGCTCACCAAATGATTTATAAAAATCAGTGCATACCAAGATTATATATTCCCCTTTCTGAAGGAGGGATGGACCTCCTTAAAATTGATTACATGCATAGATCTGCAATCGTGGGACTCCACACATATCTGCTGACCTCACAAGACCCAAACACAGTGAAAGTTTTGAAACATGAGGAGAAGAAATCTAAGATGACTTTTCTGCTAAATTTAGCACAAGCATATCAACATCAAGCAGGAATGGAAATCAAACCAGAAGTGGATAAAAATCAGGCGGCAACTGAATGTGCCAGAAAACAAAAGAAAGAGTATAAGGAGAAGGACCAGAAGAGAAGGAAAGAAATGTGGAAAAAACATAACTATAGTTGCAAGTATAGAAAACTTCTGGAAGAACCTCATGTTGATCAGGAACGAACCCAGGAATGGTTGAGGAGAGGTGAATTCAAACCAAGAGATGTAAGGTTAATATTGACGGCCCAAGATAGTGGGTTACGTACACATTGGTTTACAAAGTCCATTGAACATGTGGGAGAAACAGAAAAATATAGATGTAGAACCGAATTGGAAACAGTCGTACACCTTGTTGCTGGTTGCGACATATTAATGGCAGAAGGGCTGTATACTGAACGGCATGATAATGTGGCAAGACTGTTGCACTGGGGATTATGCAAACATGATGCTACTGAAGTGGCTGAAAAACACTGGAAACATGAGCCACAAAGTATCATGGAGAATGATGATGTTTATATCACATGGGATCACCCATTACTAACAGTTCAAAAGATAGATGCTAGAAAACCAGATCTAGTGGTCCAAGAAAAGAAGACAAAAGTAGCACTGATCATTGAAATTGCCACACCCAATGTCATAAAATACCAGGATCTGCAGGCAGAAATGAGACCAATGTGGAAGAAAGATACTCAGGCAGTTCCAATAGTAGTAGGAGCAACGGGGCTTATAAAAAAATAATTTACAGTCCTATTTAGATATGTTACCAGTCCATGTAACCTTGTACGAATTGCAGAACGAGTCATTACTGGGCACATTGCGGGTGCTGAGAAGAGCACTTTTGTCTGACATCAAAGACTAAAACAATACCAATTTCATGAACTTTAACTGTACTTTGACTTAGGAATGGGGTCTAACTGTAGCGGTCATAGTGCTATGAGGTATATACTACCACATAATAGGATGTCACTGCTAGGAGATTAACAGATTTTGGTATAATGTCTACTGTAGGTCTGTTGTAGTACACCAACCTTCACATCTCTCTTCTCCTGGAAAGCAGATCAAATTCAACAACTGCTCTGTCCTGTTATTCTTGTATACTTTAAAACTGCTTCATTGCACTTCCACACCTGACTTACTAACATTACAGATAAATACCTTGCCTGTCTGCCATTAGGCTAAAGCTTGTTCGAGTGGTTCCATCATTCAGATATTAGAATAATAGCAGGGCTGGCTTTAGGTCAGTTAAGCATAATAGGGCCTCACACCTAGGGGGCCCCCACACTTGTCACTGTGATCTGCAGTCCAGAAGCTCATCTGTGCACTGTGCAGTTGCCTGAACTGGCACCCCCTTCAAATAATATTTATAGAAAAAAAAGATGGTCACTTTGAAGACCTAAAAAAAACTCTTCTACTTGAAAATGTAGCACGCTGCTCACTATAAATGTAACAAGTGTCTTGCTGCAAAGCACTTCAGTACTTCAAGCATGACTGCAAATGCAGTACTAGCATTTCACTAAGGTGCTGGTACTGCACTCCTGCACCACCAGCTCTTGGCAATCGCTACCCCTGACAGCCATTCAATGAAATACCACACTCAGTCCATACCTAGTCATTACTAAAGGAGAACTCAGCCAAACTGCTAGTGACATTAATTTATTATTGAATCCATGGCACTCTTTTTACATTTAGAGACCTTACCACTATTCCAGCAGCCTAACTACAATTAAAGAAACAGAAGTGAATTTGTTGCTATGAGCCTGGATGGATTTTGGATATGCAGTGTTAGACAGGTTACTTCCCATCTCTCTGCTACTACCATTAAAGAGTGCACATTATCATCATCAGACTGTTTTTTTTTTTGTCCACTTTAGAGTGTTTATCTTTGTGCATGAATTTTCTGTGTAGAGCACATTTTTTTTTAGTTAAATGTCAAAAAAGCACTTTAAAAGTCCTGTAGAAACTTGGAAGTCTAACGGATGCACCTCTCATTGTTTTGCATTATTATTATTAACATGCAAGCAGGACCTAATTATGTAAACTTTCTCTCATGCTTTAACCTACTTCTGATCTGTCATGCTTAACAACTCTCTTTTCACCACACACTTTTAAGGCTGCCGAAAAATAGACTGATATTAGCTTCTGTCAGAAACTCTGTAGACTGTGAAATGCCATATCACCTATGTTAAGTAGTTATAACAAGAGTTGCCGTCCTGTTTCAGGACGCACACACACACACGCGCACACACACACACTTCTTTTTGTACCAAGGAGGGAAACAGTATGAATTAAAAGGCCTATTTAAGTGATACCTTGCAAATGTTGTATTTTATTCATTTTTGTTAGTCATGAAAGCTCATCAGGCACAAGTGCCTTTTTTCAATAGTAACACATTAGTATACTCTGTTTAGATTTTACGTAGTCATCATAAACTGCCACCTGCCACTATGGGACATTTCTTAACCTTGTAAGTCCTTCAGTTTTTCACTTTTACATCTACATATTCATTGCCTGTTTAACTTTCATTTGCTAGGTAATTTGGGATTCCTGCCAACTAATGTCTAACAAAGCAGCTGTTACATTGGTGACTCATACATATACTTTGGCTTTTTTTTTCCTGTACTGTGCGGAGCAGAGTGGGAGGGACAAATAAAAAGAAACAGTAAGAGATACTAACTGAAAGTGTAGCTCAATTTGCCGGTTCGCTTATGCTGTGTCTGTTCTCTGGAGTATAAATGAACCTGTGCTGTCACATTCAAGAGACTTGAGATTTTACTGATTATTCACCCAGCTGCCGCTAAATAGTACGTATAAGGAATTAGTTTTGCTCTCATTATAATACACTTGTATATGTTAATGTTCTTCAGTAATGAGATGTAGTTATGCAGTACACTTTAAAAGGCAGTGTGAATTAATACTGCATGAATCAGGCCTTAAAAACGAAGTTAAGGGCATTGAACAGTTTACACTGCCGGAGTAATTTTAAAGCTGCATTGATAGCAAGAACCATCAGTAAATATGTGACAGTGTCAATTCTGTTGTAAAGGTACATAAACTAATATTTCTAACTTCTGAGAAGTTTGTTTCTAGTAAATGTAGCAGTTTAGTCTTCTGTTGTATCTGTTCTGTGGTTGAAGAGAAGAAATAAAGCAGCAGTAGTCAACTCTTGGCCTTGTAAAACAAGTTTCAGTTTTGCAAGAACAGGAGGGCCTGCCATTCAAAATGTATTTAAATAATAATTTGTTAGCATAGACTATTTTGCTGCTCTTTTACATAATTTTTTCGTAGCAGTTTATGTCATTTAGCTAAGTATTTTGTATTTTCTGGTAGCAGCAATCAGTCATAGTATATCCGTTAATGTGAATAGTAGATTAATTTGCAGTTATACTGCTATGGGATTAATGGAAAGGACTTTTTTCTTTAAAAAAATAAACCAACTGAATATAAACATATTCTGAATATCAAATAATTAATGTAACTATACCCTGGATGCTAATTAATTTATAGTTTGCAGTTATACAGTTTATTCCTCCCCGCTGATCCTGCAGTACATTAGAAATAAGTTGAAAGGGAACCTCTTTGTTAATTGGAGTTTTCCACACATCCTTCCTTCTGCAAACTGACATTGACCCAGGAGGAGTTACCTGTTGGCAAGGAGGAAGTGTAATGCAGTGGTGTGTCGGGGGTGGGAGTTAAAACACTGTTCATTAGGAAGTACCGTCAAGGTTTAGTAACTTGCATGATAAATGTTGCTGTATCTCTGGATTACAGCATTATTTTTCTTGTGAAAAAATATGGTCTGATGAGAGAAAAGACAGGTCTCTGCTGTTTTGATACTGGAGTCAGATACTTCAGTCCACATTTCAGAAGTTGTTGGGGTTTTTCCAAACTCAAATGTAAATGTGAAAAACCCCACATCTACCAAACTTGCTGTGTTGCTGTTATTTTTGGGGTATCTATGCATCAACTTATACCTTTCCATCAAATCTCTCATAACAAGTCATCTCTGTAAATCTGTGCACCTGCTGGGTAAATTACGTAGTTAAATGTCGTCTGGCAGTTAGCACAAAGGATTAAAGCTACGAGCTGTTAATAAGATGCTTCCATTAGTCCAGGGCTTAATTTCTTCAGTTCCTGTTTGATGATTGATCAAGTCACTTAACCAGTCTGTGCTTTAGTGATGTTGGATTAGGCTCCTCAACAGTCTCCAGGACCATATGCCTAGATATTACTCATGAGGTTACAAAAGATAGTACAATTCTACTTTCAAATTATTTATTCAGCTGAGAAACAAAGGTAGGTATAAAAATGTTTACTTTAACTTGTACTAGCAGAGAAAAAGGGGCTGTAAGATTATAGATTGGTGCATCTGACACAGGATGTAAATAATGACAGGGTCATAGCCTGCCTCTGTGGCCCAGAAGTATGAAGTCCTCCCTGTGTCCCAGGTGACTGGTGCTCAAATTAGCAGCCCCAGCACTGGAGGAGCCAGACAGGGAGGTACTTAGGAGGGAATTGCCTTCTTACCTCTCTCGGGCAGTAGTAGACAAGCCTTGGAACGCCTTAATGTAAGGGAAGTATGGATCTGTTTTTATTCATGTCGATACAAATGATCTTATCTGCATGGACTCTGTTAGTAGGGAACTCACAGCATTCTTAGATAGTATAGCTTGTACTGGTATTAGGACATATTTTTCACAAATCGCATATAGAAAGGATGGTTAGGTCACTGTGAATGAAAAGATTTTTTGGGTCAATACCTACATGGAAAAAATGTCCCGTTTTTTAAAATGGAAATGTGTAGAGCATCCAAGCCTAGTTTTGAGCACACGTGTGTTTAGACAGGCATTTGTCAAAATCAGGCAAGAGAATTTTTGCAGCAGATACTTTGCAATATTTGACAAACACTAGGCAGAATTTTTGCCAGGTTGAAAATGTAATGGTTCACAGATATTAACCTTTGATGCTTCTCTGACAGTTGTTAATGCTAGGAGCATTAAGAATAAAGTTTTTTTTTAACCTGGAAAATTTGCTACATTTCCACAAATTGATGTTGTTGCTATTATTTGTGAAACATGGTTAAAGAACACTGACTGGAAACCACTTCTGTAAGGGTATAAATATTTTTACTGTAGCAGACATTCTAACAAAAAATCAGGTGGAGGTGTTATGATAGGGATTAAAGATAGTTATGATACCTGTGACTATTACATGTTGAATGATAACACCAGTACTATAGACTGTGTAACTGTGACAATAAAGACAACCCTGGGACATATAACAATTGTTGGAGTGTATAGACCACCAAAGTCAAGTGCTGATGACCTAGAGGAATTCATATATTTCTTGCATGAAACACAGGAGGGAAAAATAAAAAAAATAAAACCAGCTGGGCACTTAAATTTATCAGAAACAGACTGGAATAATATTGATTCAGCAACATTATTAAGGAAATTATTCACAACATATGTCCAGGAACAACAATTGCTTCAGATTGTAAAAAAAAAAAAAAAAAAAAAAAAAACTACCAGGGGAACGGAACATACTAGACATCGTTTGTGTTCCTAAAGAAATTACTGTTACTTTAAGTCAAGTTTTGCCACTTTTGATATGCAGTGATCATGGGGTTATAATGGTTAATTTGTTGATAGATAATTCTGCCAAACAGAAATCTAAACCAATGCACAGAAGATTAATTATAGGTTATAAGGAAGCAAAACAGTGACTGTGTAAAACTAACTGGAGTGATGTGCTCAGTGGAAAAACTGCAGATGGAATGTGGAAAGTTTTAAAATAGAAATTGTTTGAGTGCAAAAAATAAAAAAAATGTTTAACATCAGGATCTAGGTGTGACAACCCACCGCTGGACTAGTAATCAAGGAGCCTCAATCCTCACCACTGGTAACAGTGGGGAAAGTACACTGGGAGGATAACAGGTACACACAGTATTTCCAGATGCAGCTCTCTGCATCAAGTGCAATTTCCCTTTAGAGCACACAGAGACCACAGTCAGTCTGGGGCTGGTTTCTCACTCTTTCTCCAGATCCCCAGTAAGACTCCCCACTGGCACAGCTATAGAGTTGAGTCCTTAACCAGGGTTCCAAGCCAAGTCCTCCAACACTCTCTCTGTCCAATCAATGCTTCATGTGCCCACCCAAGTAGCTGACACACACACTTTTGGAGATTTGTTTTACACACACACACACACACACACACACACACACACACACACACACACACACACACACACACCTGGGGAAGGCTGACACAGGTTTACTAGCTATGTCCCCTTCTGCAGAGACTATAAGGTAGTTATCACTGCCACCAGAACCCCTTATCAGCTACTTTAAGGCCCTTAACAAAGGGTGTCCAAATTTACTGTGTAATATTAATACTAATACATATGATAGTTTGACCAAGAGTAAGGCTATTAGGAGTGGCCCACACATTGTCACAAAATAAATATGCAAGTACTCTCAAAACTTAAATATCTCTACACAGATCACCCACAGTGAAAGGTTTAAATATATTTAATAATAAATAATAAAATAACAAGATAATGCTAAATATATATTCACAGTGACAACAAAGTTCAAAACCACAGGAAATATTTAAAACAGCATTGCAGGATGGTCTCAAATAAATAAATAAAAATATCTAAACCAACTTCACTATATTCCTGACTAAATCTAAGAGAATTATACTATAACATAAGAACTTACTTATAGAGCAAGGCAGATGTGAATGGATCTACTAGTTGTTGTCAGGTCCAAGACAGAATGCAGAATGCTCTGTCTCACTAAGAGACTTCTGAAATTAATCTCAAATATTAATGCTGGGATAGCTTGCAGAATGATATCACTTATTCTCATCTGACTTCTAGTTCCCAGGCCAAAACAACCACTGATGGCAGCTAGGACCATGTATTATCTACCTGTAAACATACATAGATAAGGACTTTTACTCAGATCTTTGACAGATGCTGGAAGTCATAAAACAATTGTATTCCTTCATGCTTTCAAGACTAGTAAATAGTTTGCCTTAAAGACAATACAGAAAGTTTCCTAGTTCAGGCATTGTGTCTCTTGCTGCATTGAAAACTGAAAAATACCATCTTTTATGGGCTAGCCATAAAGTAATTTAATTTCAGTTATTTTTCTAAAGTTTGCTGGACTGAAGTTAACCTCCTGTATTCCAGTTTTCACTGTTAAAATATATACATTTAAACAGTTACAATAGTGCATGTACATTTCTGTTCTCTTCCAGCAGAGCACACTGTGGATACATGTTAAACATAAGCATTTTACAATTACCTTTTCAACACACACATCTGTACAAGCATTTTGCTAAACACTTGACATACAAGTGTAATATATTTGTAACACAGGCATCTTATATAAATCATTTTAATATTCACCAGTGACATATAATTATTTACAAAATTCCAGATAGCTGTGCTGCGAGTATCTCCTTTCATCACATTTCTTCCACCTTTCGAAGACTCAAGCTAGTTTTTCAAGTGAACCTTGAGAAACATTGCGTGAGAGGGATGATAGCATCTTGAAATACAATACCCCATTCCATGTCTCGATATGCCAGCTGCCTTGGCATTGCTGACCCCATTACAGTGCTGCACTGTCATAGCAGATGCCTGCAAACCTAGGCTCCATAATATTAACTTGGGGTTTTGCTGGCTGGCTTGCTGTAGCCATAGATCCCCCTCAGACTCCTCTTGTCTCCTACTGCAGATACTTAGCACCATGACCACCCTATCATGGTAAGGTTTCATGGTGTTAGCATGGTGCAGTTTGTGTCCCTGCCTCCTGCCTAGCAGTTCTACCATGTATTTAACATCACTGACCTTCTTTACCTCTTTGAAGAGTCCCTCCCAAGCTGCCTACAGCTTGTTGTGTCTGACAGGAATGAGAACCATAATCTGCTGCCCCACAGCATACTCTGTAGTTGAAGCATTCTGTCATACCAGACCTTTTTCTGCTGTTGGGCTTCTGCCAGGCTCTCCTGGGCCAAGCCCATGAGCTCCCAGAACCTTGTTCTGAGGTTTAGGACATATGCAACAACAGACTCCTTGTGGGATTCACACTCACCCTCCCACTCATCGCAAATCAAATCTAGAGGTCCCCTCACCCTATGCCCATACAGCAACTCCAATGGTGCAAAACCTGTGGATTCCTGGGGCACCTCTCTGTAAGCAGACAACAGAATGGGCAAAAATTTGTCCCACTCCTTCTTAAACTGGTCTGCAAATGCCCATAGCAAGGTCTTTAGTGTAGAGTTTAACCTCTCTACCAGACCATTAGTCTGGGGTAGTAGGGGGTGGTCTTTTGGCACTTCACCCCACAGCCCTGCCACAAACCAGCCAGCAGATCTGACGTGAAATTGGCACCTCTGTCAGTCAGTATTTCTTTTGGGAAGTCTACCCTACTGAAAGTCTCTAACAAAGCATTTGCCACCTTTTCTGCCTCAGTGGAGGACAGAGTCACCTACTCAGGGTATCTGGTAGCATAATCTACTGCCACTAGGATATACTTCATCCCTGTGGAACCTGGGGTACTCAGAGGCCCTACAATATCCATGGCTACCCTCTGAAATGGATGCTCAATCACAGGCAAAGGCATCAAAGTAGCTTTGACCTTGTCTCCTGTCTTGCCTACTTTCTGGCACTGCTCACAGGTCCTGCAGTACCCTGTTGCATCCCAGCGCAATAAACCTTCTGCATAATGTATCTCTTGGTACGCTTTATGCCCATACGACCTGCAAAGGGAATGTCATGGGCTATGGCTGGAAGTGCCAAATGATAGGCACTGGGTGCTACCAACTGCTGTATTTTCTCACCCTCTAGACTCCCTCAGGGGTCCACTCTCTATATAGTAACCCTTTGTCCCATTAAACAGATTCCCCTTTTCCTTGAGAATCAGGTGCCTCCCTAGCTGCCTTCATCAAGCTTTATAATGTAGGGTCTGAGAGCTGAGCTTGTCTCAGCTCTGTCTTTGTAATCCTTCCCAGGAAGTCTGGTATTCTCTGACAGTGATGCCTCACTTTCAGCCTGGGTAGTACTACTCACCTCTGCCCTTGCAGTCACTCTCCAAGGGAACATCAGTATCCAACAGCCACTGTGGCTCACCTTCAGACTCACTGCTGCAGGGTAGCTTACTCCCTGAAGTAGCCACCTCAACAGTCCTGGCTTCAAGTTTGTGGTCTTTCTGCCTCCCCCAAGCTACCAGACCCACATGCTTGTCTCCGAGCCTGACTGCATGTAGCTGCATACAGACAAGGTACTGCATTATCAAAATCATTCCCTATCAGGACATCTGCAGGGATAGCCTCAAAAACACCTACTTGCTTGCTTCCTTTTCCACCCTCCCAATCAAGATGTACCCTAACCAAAGGTATTTGGAATACGGTCCCTCCTAAAGCTATGACTGGAGTAGACTGCCCAAGCAAGTAGTGCTCCTGTTTAACCATTGCAGGCTTCACAATGGTTAGGTCAAGGGCTGTGTCTCTCTTAGCAGTGGCCTGTTTCCCATCTGCTAAGATAGGATATAACCTCTTGTGATAGTTTGGTACCATTTTGTCTCCAGACGAATTACCACTGGCATTCTGTTATTCCCACTTGCTGGCTTCCCTACCTTTTATACTCCACCTTGCCTCCATGGCCATTTATATGCTACATGGCCCCACTGGTTGCATTTAAAACATTTAACCCTTGATCCTGGCCAAGTACCTGAACTAGTTGCTTCTTCTGTTACTGGTGGACTCTGTTGGGGTGTTTTAGGCTGCTCACCATGGGTTGTCTTAGACCCATGTGCAGTACTGGGTATCTCTTTCCTGTCCAGTGATGCTGTGCTTGCTAGATATAGGTCTCCTTTTTTCCCCAACTCATCTATGGTATTGCATCTGCCAACCAGATTCTCATGTCCTCAGGCAAAGTGCCAAGGGCTTGTTCCCTCACCAAAATGTCTGCCAGCCCTTCAAAAGTGGTGAGCCGACTCCCACTAACCCATCTATGGAAATAAGTGCTTAACTCAGCCTTATAATCACACAAACCTTCATCTGCCTTGCGTCTATGCTCACAAAACTTTTTTCTTTAAACTCCAGGTGTTAACTTAAACACTGTAATAAACAATTATTAACTGTATTATAATTTAAGCAATCAGTATCAGACAGTTTACAAACAGCAGTTAACAGCTTTACCATGGAGTACGGGGGTCAGGAACTGTAACCAGAGCCCTTGATCAACATTATACTGTTTACATACCCTTTCAGACATATTAATAAAACTATCAAAATTATCACCCTCTGTAAATCGTGGAAGAAATTTGCTGACTATTATTGCTTCTGTGGTTTGGTTACTCCCTTCCCTGTTACCTTAATGACCCTGATGAGGAGTCAGCATTTCCTTTTCATGTTCCCCTGACCACTCATTGGAGGCCAACCCCCCACGGAAGGCTAAGCCTGTTTCCAGGCCTGTTTCACCTCAGCTCAGGTCCCTAAGTTTCTCCCTTGAGCCCAAGGTTCTAGTTAGCTGGTCGCCCCCAAGGCCTTCTCCCCACTGGCTTTCCCGGCCCACTTTGGTGGTGTCCTCCCACTGTACCTAGAGCCTATCTAAAGCGGATATGGACAAGATGATGCAGAGATTTATCTGCACTCAAATCCAGATGGGGGTCTTGCCAGGACCTTCTCCCACTGGAGTGGGTGCCTTCCAACCAGTATTTAGACCTATCACTCCTTCTCCGATCCGACCCACGGTTTCGGAGCTTTTGGATCCGAGGGCAGTCAGAATCAAGGGACTGACACTGATGGTATCTTGTACCTTGACGCCGGTCAGTGCCCTGAGTGTGTCGAATCCAACTAGATCGGATCTGAGCTGTCGGAGCTGTAGCCTCGGGGTCGGATCTGAGTGAGTGCTCTCTGCTCCGAGCTTGTCAGAGAGAAGCATTCCCCTCGGCGTCTCGGCTCCTAGAGGCTCGGCTCTGACTCCCTGGTCGGATCAAGGGGGAGCAGCTTCCGCTAGTTCAGCCCAGGAGGTCCGTTCCCCCTCTGCATTCGACGTGGTGGAGAGGGTTCTCACAGGGTAGAGGGTACTGACTATTTTGTCTTCGGAGTCTGTCCAGACCACCCCCCTCAGCCTTGAGTGCAAGTCCAACCATCTTGCCCTCTCAGGGACAGCCCGTAGCCGTAATGCCGCAGGACGTTCTGGCCTTAGAGCAACCCGCTTGCGAGACCTCTCCAGGGAGTCCCCCTGAGGAGTCCCCCCGCAAGCATACATGTAAAAGGAGGCACTTGGACTCTCCTCTAGAGTCCTTCACAGAAGACATGGACTTGGATGAAGGGGAAGGTTCCCCAATATCACCTCCCAAGGATGTCTCCTTTGGAGACATCATGGAGAGCCTCCGCCAAAGAGGGGGGTGGTTTGCCCCAAAAACAACCTCTGATGAGTCCGTGTTTCTGGAGGCATACGGCTCAGGCGCATCTACCTCTTGGGTGTCCCCTCCTGCCAATCCACTCATGGATTTGATAACATCGAGGGCATGGAAGGAGCTGGACACAGTAGAGCCAATACCCAAGCACCCGTACAAGGTCTTAAGCCCTCCCACAGACAAATTACACTGGCACAAGGGGTCCCCTGTAAATGCTATGCCACGGTTCATCCGCCTGACTGAGAGTCGAAAACGGATTGTTTTTGGAAGTGAGTCTATGCTTCAGCGACCTTCTGCATGAGGGCGCTGAACTACATGGTGCACGTTATTTAACTCCAGAGAGATCTGGTCAAGAAAATCACAGAGTCGATCCCAGGGTCCTTGTTGGCAGAGGACAGGAAGATGTTTGATGCGCGAATGGCCACCCTAAAATTTGTAGCCAACACGTCCATGCGTTTGCTTGCCCATGCCACAGAGGGAGTTGCACAGGTGGCGGGGTCAGGGGTTGCAATCCGGTGCCACACCTGGCTCCGCTTATGTCAGTTCTTGGAACCCTACAAGGCGTCTTTTACCAATGCCCCTTATGATGGTTCTTCCCTTTTTGGGAATACAGTCAAAGAGACTTTGGTCCAGAGTGAGAATCTGCTGTCGGGGTCTGCTTCTCATCGCCTCAAAGGTCCTTTACCAGGAACCAGTGAGGCTAGAAGAAGATGTGGTTCCACAAGTCTCAGGTATTTTTCCGGGACACTCAGGATTCACCTTCCCCAAGAGGCAGAGGGGGATACAATAGATGCTGCCCTAGAGGCAGAGGGGGTCCTAGGAATTTCGGGTCCTGAGAACCTTTCTTGGATAAACCCGGACAGCAACTCTGAGGGGTTGCCCAGCTGTCCATCTCTGGAGGCAGTCGGGGGTCTTCTGTCACTTCACCCACTAGCATGGGAGTCCATCACTACAGATCAGTGGGTGCTGTGAGTCATAACCAGAGGATATTTCGTCCCCTTCAAGGATCTACCCCCTTCCAACAAAACCCTCCCAGACATCCCACCCATGCAGCGGGAGGAAGCAGCAGTGCAGGTGGACTCACTGCTGAGAAAACAAGTCATCCAACCAGTCCCCCCAGATCAGTCTGGATCCAGGGTTTATTCTAGTTTCTTTTTAGTGCCAAAAAAGACGGGAGACCTCAGACCAATATTGGATCTGTCCCAATTGAACCTGTCAGTAACCAACAAAAAATTCCAGATGGTTACGATTCAATCCATTCTGCCTTATCTGCAGGACAGAGACTGGATGTGCTCGATCGACCTCCAGGATGCGTACTATCACATCAAGATGCACAGGCGCTCCCGGAGGTTCCTTTGCTTCCAATTGGGAACCAATCATTACCAATTTCGAGCCCTCCCCTTCGGTCTCACCACAACTTCCTGGGTGTTACCAAGGTAATGGCAGTAGCAGCAGCTCACCTGAGGCTTCAGTGCATTCAGGTCTTTCCATACCTGGACGATTGCCTCTTTACCGCCCCCTCAGAGCATCTATTATGTCAGGCCAGGGATTTCTTCCTTCAGTTAGCCAACAAGTTGGGCATTACAATCAATATGAACAAGTCTGCTCTTCACCTGGTTCAGATTCTAGATTTCATTGGGGCATGACTGGATGCAATACAGTTGAAGGTGTTCCTCACCTCAGACAGAATATGCAGCTTGAGGCTACATGTCTTACACATTCTTCAGACCCATTTACCAACAGCCAAAGCAGTGTTAAGAGCTTTAGGTTCTATGGCGGCCACAATAAATCTTCTCCCCGTGGCACACCTTTATATGAGGGTACTGCAGTGGACTCTAGCAGTTCAGTGGTCACTGTTAGACCTCCCTTTGTCCTTTCCAGTGAGAATTTCAAAAGTGTGCAGGGACTCCCTTTGGTGGTAGATTCAGTCCCCGGATCTCCTCAAGGGATGTCTTTTTCAACCTCCTTTAACCCAAACCACGGTGACCACAGATGCCTCCCTACTTGGGTGGGGGGCGCATTGCTCGGAAAGGACAGTCCAATGTGTGTGGTCCACTTCCAAGACCTATCTGCACATCAGTGTTCTAGAGATGAGAGTGGTTCTTCTTGCGTTGCAGGCCCTCCATGCTCATCTTCCTCTGGGAACAATTGCAATTCAGGCAGACATGTCAGTGGTCTGGTATATCAACAAAGGAACCAGATCTTATCTCTTATGTCGAGAGGCCATGAGAGTGTGGGAATGGGCAATCTCCACCGGCCGTTTTCTGGTGGCAACGCACATCCCGGGACGGTCCAACATCTTAGCGGACAGGCTCAGCAGATCTGTCCTGATGCCTTATGAGTGGTCTCTGAAGCCTTCAGTAGCGGAACAGATCTTCCTAGAGTGGGGTCATCCTTGCTGTGATCTCTTCGCATCTCCTTCCAATGTGAAATGCAGCAAGTTTTTCACTCTGAACCCCCACCAGAGGAAGCCCCCAGAGACTCTCTGATTCATGTTTGGCCTCCTTTGACCTTCTTTATGCATATCCTCTTCTTCCCCTCATGTCAAAATTTCTGCAGAAAGCCCGAAGGCTGGGGTGCACTGTGATTCTCATAGCCCCATTCTGGCCTCGACAGGTTTGGTTTCCCTTACTCAGGTCTCATCTAGTTGTTCCACCATGGACCTTGGATCCAGTCCGGATCTGCTTTCACATCCCTAGGGGATTCCTCATCCAGACATCTGGACAGTCTGAAGCTCACTGCTTGGCTGCTCTGGTTCCCATGATTCTTAGGACTCCTGGTCTGTCATCTCCTGTTAAATCATAAATTGTCCACCAGAAAAGTTTATCACAGTAAATGGAAACATTTTTCTATTTGGGCCATTCAGAGGTCTTTGGACCCTTTCACTGTACCGCTTTCAGCGGTTTTAGATTTTCTAGCTAGCGTTTTTCATCAAAGTGCTAGTTCCTCAATGGTGAAAGTCCAACTAGCTGCCATTTCTAATTTTCTTGTTGGGGTGGACATGTCTTTGTTGGCTTCTTCTAAACTTTGTAAAACCTTTCTCAAAGGTACCTTTCTTCTCAGATCCCCAGTTAAGGACCTCATCCCTCCATGGGACATCACTTTGTTGTTGCAGGCATTGGTTTCTCCTCCCATTTTGAGCTGGAAAAATGCCTTCTTGGTTGCCATTACATCCGCTAGAAGGGTATTGGAGCTTCAAGCTCTTTCTATTAAAGTCCCTTACATGGTCTTTCACAAGGATAGAGTGTCACTATGCACTAACCCATCCTTCCTTCCCTAGGTAGCATCGGAGGCCAATATTAATCATATTATTAATTTACCAGTATTTTTTCCAAGCTACCAGAACAAAGGGGAATACAAATTGCATTTACTGGACGTACACAGGCAGTTGAGGTTTTATCTGCACAGGACTAAACCTTTCCGCAAGTCTGATCAGCTTTTTTGTATCCTATGCCAAGCCCTTCTTAGATAAACCTGTCTCAAAAGTGACCATTGCTCGCTGGATTTCACAATGCATTGGCTGGGCTTATTCAGATAGAGGTTTGTCTCTTCCAGGAAGCGTGAAGGCTCATTCGACCCAATCTATGGCTACATCAGTAGCTTTTTGGTCTGGGGTCTCTTTGGATGAGATTTGTTCAGCTGCTACTTGGGCCTCATCTCACAACTTTATTTCTCATTCTAAACTGGATTTGGTCTCTAGGAGTAGAGCATCCTTTGGTTCTGCGGTGCTCCAGAATATCCTTCCATGAGGGCTTCCCAAGAGTTAGGTAGCTTGGGACTCTGTCCCACAGGTTGAAGAGCAAATGAAGTAAACTACTTCAGATAAAGAAGTTGTGTACTCACCATAACATTCCATCTGAGTAGTTCTACATCATTTGTCTTCAACTGTTCCCTCCCTCCTTTCCCCTAACCTTATCCTTTGGGTTATGACACGTCCTTTGTACCAGACAATTATTGCTGGGGTCTTTGGTTCTGTCAGGGCTAAAGTTCATTTGTGATGCTTGTGTTGGAGGATAAGGTGTTATTTGGTCAGGTATCTGTTACCTGTTAGGTAGCAAAGTCGATCTGAAGGGAGAAGGGAGGCAGGGGCATTATGGGTAAGAGGAGGAGGATGGAGCTCAGAGCTGTAGCTGGAAAATGTGGCTGTGTCAGATCCGATATGGATCTGAAGACCCACAGGTTGAAGTCAAATAAAATAGAACTACTCAGATGGAACGTTATGGTGAGTACATAACTTCTTTTTTCGACCATAGGATGGGTAAGACCAATCTAACACCAAATGGGATATGTTAAACAAACAATTTGGAGATTTTGGCAAGTCCACCAATGTTAATTACGAAGTAAAAAATAGCCTACTTAGCTAAGGATAATCACAAGGCATTCCTTAACTATGCCTGAAATCTAAAAGGGAATGCCCAGATATGCATTGAACTGGTTGTAGATGGCACCACCCATACTCAACCAGAGGTAATAGCCAACCTGCTAGCTGACAGATTTGGAGCAAACTTCATCCCCCCCCCATCCCCTCCAGTCATCTCCCAAAGTATACCTGCCACCATTCCTCAGCCTATTATCTTAAGAGAGCAGACCATGTCGGTGCTCTCCAAGGCAAAACACATGGCATAAATGGGAACAGAAAACATCCCAGGTTGCCTTTTAACCATCTTAAAACATGACCTAGCAGACCCACTTGGATCCCTGTTTAACCACAGCTTGCAAACTGACTATATTCCGGCTAAAAAGAGGAGCAAACAGTAATCCCTATGCACAAGGGGGTGGGGCATCAACTGACCCTGAGAATTACAGGCCCATGAGCTTGACTAGCCTCATCTGCAAGGCCATGGAAAGAATCATTATTGACCTTATTAACAAGGACACAGGTAATCTCCAAACTCTAGACCCAACCTAGTTCGGATTTGTGAAAGGTAGAGCATGCCTTTTAAACAGTTAACTTCTTCAAGAAAGTCACCAAGGCCCTGGATGAGGGAAATGCAGTGTATACAGCCTATCTTGACCTAGCCAAGGCATTTGACATAATCTCCCACTCAGGTATTATAAAGAAACTTTCTCAATTGGTAATTAACCCTTGCATTACCATATGGGTAGCCAAATGACTCATCGACAGGACACATGCTGTCAAAGTGGGTGACTTTACCTCTAGCAAAAGACCAGTCACCAGTTGCATACCACAGGGTTCTGTGCTAGGCCCCTTACTGTTTGGAATTTATTTCTCAGAAGTCCAGGCAAACCTGGACAGCCTGTGGCTGACCAATTTCGCTGACAGTTGCAAATTGGGAACAATCATTGAGGCCCCCCTCCAACAATGTTAATGTACTGCAGACAGGTTAACACAGACAAGTAATTGGTTCCAAAGCCACATATTAAAACTAAATGCGAAAAAAAATGCATTATTATTCCCTTTGGGAAAGCTGACATCCCTGCTAATTGCATTATAGACAGCACCCTCCTAAATGTATACCCAGTGATACATGATCTGAGTACTCAGATTGATAGCAATCTGAATTTTGACCATTACGTATCCACAGTATTAAGGAAATCCTTCTATGTGGCACAGCTTACAAGTAAAGGCATTGCATCTAGATCTAAGGATGTTATAATTCCATTATACTTATTTCTCATCAGAACTGCGGTGGTGGTGCTGCGGTAGCATTGTCGCCTCACAGTAAGACGCTGTCCGGTTCGATTCTCAGCTAGAGCGTCTTCTGCGTGGAGACATGCATGAATGGTCGTACCTTCGTTGAAGGTTGTGCGTCAGGGCTGGTAACTCGGCACGTAAAAATCAATTACCAATCATTAGCGGACCGGAGTTCTGCTGTGGCGACCCCTAACCAGGAAAAGCCGAATGACACAACAACATACTCATTTCTCATCAGACCAGTAATTGTGTACAGTGCACCCTTTTACTTGTACATCACCAGACACCTGCAACAATTGAAGAGCCCACAGAGATCTCTCATCAAGAAATTAGTGGGTACACAAAACAAGTCTTACACATAAAGACTGAAAGCCATGTCACTATATTCTGTCTCCTGCAGGTTGCTAAGAGTTGACCTGTGCCTGGCTTATAGGGCAGTCTCTGGCTTGGCCCTAATGGAAATGCTGCACATTTGTAAATCAAACTGCACAAGGTTCACTCGCTCTAGGGATCTTAACCTAGCTTCTGACATGAACAAGTCATGCTGGAGAGATAGATAAATCTCACAGACACTGACACTTTTCTGGAACAAGCTTCCAGTTCATGTGAAACAGAGCCTCTCCCTGACCCTCTTCAGACACAACCTATATCAATTGATGGGTGACCACAAATTCACTCCTGGAGTGGTGTCCAAACAGTTGACTGGTCAAAACTAAAAAATCTACCATTAGAAGAGGCTGTAGCTCACTTTAACACTAAATTCCTAAGTATACTTGATTCCCATGCTCCAGCACGTACAATAAAATCTAGATCAAACACAACACCATGGCTCACAAAAGAGACCAAACCTAAAATCAAAGCTAGAAACAGAGCCTGGGCCAGCTGGCAAACAACCAATGCCCCACTTGACCTTCTAAAATATCGTCAACTCAGGAATGACACAAAAAATTTTACTGGACAAAAAAAGCTTCTACCGTAACCTCCTACAAAAACACCAAAAGAAACCCCAAAAGTTCTGGGCAGGCTTAAATCAACTACTTCATCCAGGACATTCTACCACCCCAACCCCGGCTAACCATACATAGTTCCCCAGAGACCATAGCTAGCGCTTATAATAACTTTTTCACTGAAACAATCCAATCCCTAGCAAATTACCTAACCTCCACAAACTTAAACCACATGCCTAATTTATCCACAAATAACCCCAAATTTAGCCTCCAGCCAATATCCACTAGTTTTATCAAAATTCTCCTTAAAAAAAACTAAAACCTACCACCCTCGCTGCTGACTTCCTTCCTGCAGAGTACCTACAAATAGCTGCAGATGCCATTGCATATCCCGTATCTAGCCTTATCAACAGAACCTTATCTGAAAATGCTATCCCCTCTCTCTGGAAAATATCCCACATCATCCCACTGCATAAAGGTGGTAGCTCAACAGACATGTCTAACTACAGACCCATTGCCATTCTTTCCCCACTAGTCAGAATAATGGAGAAATGTGTACACAAGCAACTAATGCAATACCTTACACAGAATAACTTACTATCCAACTCCCAGCATGGCTTCAGGCCATACCACAGCACCACCTCAGCCTTCCTTTCCTTTACTAATGCCATAAACAATAACAGAAATGACAATAGGCTAACCTCCGCCCTCTTCCTTGACCTAGCAAAAGCCTTTGACATGGTCAGTCATGAACTTCTCATTCTTTCTCTAAAATCCATTTCCTTCAACACACACACTATCTAGTGGTTCCAATCCTACCTAGCTGGTAGAAAACAGGCGGTACTATGGCAGGGCAAACTCTCCAATCAGCTACCTCTCACACTTGGTGTCCCTCAAGGCTCCATACTAGGCCCACTACTCTTCTCTATTTTATCAATAATCTTCACACAGTTATCCCTAAAGCTACCTGTATTCAATATGCAGATGATTCCACTCTCATCTGTTCAGCCACCTTCCCATCCAAACTACAAATCTTAACCCAAAATACATTTAACACTATTGAGAACTGGCTCGCCAACCAATGCCTACTACTGAACCCCAATAAAACTAAACTTCTACTCTTCATCCCCACTAGTAGATCTGCCACACTTTCATTCTTTGTCACTTCTAACATTGGCACCACTATCTTCCCAGGTCAACACACTAAACTTCTAGGGGTTATCATAGACAGTAATCTCAAATTTGATCTACAGGTCAACAAAACTGTACAGACCATCAATAAGAAGCTTGGATCACTGTATAGAAACAAGACACTCTTAACCCCACTGGCTAGGACTGAAATCGCCCGATCACACGTACTCTCTACTCTTTCATATGCCTCACCTGTACTCTCAAACCTCAATAAAACTGAATCAAAGTAAGCTGTCCCATACCTACAACCATATTGCCAGATTCGCCACTGGCTCCACCTATAGAACCCATCACTGCCAGAACCTGAAACAACTAGAATGGCTAGAACTGCCCAGCTTAATTCAATTCAATCAACTCCTAATAGCGCACAAAGTTCTGTACCACCCTAAAGATAAACCCTCTCTTATAAATATTATTAAGCCATATGGCAGCCTGAGATCCCTTCGGTCAGCCGACAAATTACTGGTCCAAACCCACAAAGCTAATAACTCAGCTGGTGAATCCCTGTTCATCAACTTTGTTGGCAAAACCTGGAATGCTTTGCCAAACTATATAACCCTACAGTCCTCCAAAAGTCTCTTCAAAAAAACCTCAAACAGTATCTCAAATTGAACTGGCTATGCCCATGTACCAACCTGGATTAAGTTATAAAACAATAGCATAATCAGTATTATCATAACATCTAACTACATCACCATGCTATGTATCCAGTCTTACTTGTAATTGCATCTGTCCATGAGAACTGTGAGTCCCTACTAGGGACTAACTATGAGTTACAATTTTACTTGTAATTGTGTCATGAAAACTGTTAGTCCCTTCTAGGGAACATTACTAAACCAATGTACGTAAGATATATTACCACTTTGTTTTTATATATTCTAATTGTTTTCTAACGTCTTGTGTAACCTTTTGTATGTTTGACTATGTGGAGCTTTTCTCCTCGGGCCTTCTCTGAAACTGGACATGTATCCAGTTGGACTACCATGGTAAACAAATGTAAAATAAATAAAATAAAAATAAAAGTAAATTATCAATTGTTTAATAGATACCACAAGTTTTATTTGTGCATTTGATGAAATGTAAGTTCACAGCTAGCATTGTATCATTTTATACCAACATCAGCAATGAGCTATGACTACAGACCATTGAATATTGATTATATAATTATATGGACTGGACTAATGTAAAAATATGGGTAGTATTGACTGTAAGAATCAGCTGGTTAGCAGTTCATAGAAATGAGTAGCACTAAAGACCAACAAGTGAAAAAACATGGAAAGAAGAGCATGTTAACGAGTGCATGATGACTTGCAAATAAAGAAGCATAGTCCAATGAATGCATAATGAGATGCAAATAAGGAGAGCTTAAAGGAAGTCACAGTTCATTGCTGTCAGGCATGAAGTCATGATGTCAGTTGTTTCTAAGTATGAAAGCTAAAAACTTTCCAGAACTTTTCAGAGTTGTATCTAGTGATAATGCTGGGAGCAGCAGTATCACTAGTCCAACTGGAGCTGCTTTACCCTAGCAATGCTACCAACAAGCTTATCACAGCAGCAAGCACTGCAGCAAAAAATGATGGTAGCATAGAATTATAAAGTAAGAAATGGTAGGCCGAAAGCCCCAAGACCATATGAGTGGACTATATCCCACAAATTGGATGAGGAGTAATGCATAGCCTTCCCATACCTCTGCTACCAAGCTATGAGTAGCTGTTACCATTCTGGCTTCAGCTACATTCACGTGACAAATAGGCACCACAGTAGCTATTTCACAGGCCTGTACAATACTCAGAACATTCCTCAACAAACTGCTAATGTTGTCCATAAGCACATCTATTTTCCCAACCCAGCAGTGGACAGAGCCACTACCATGCATGACCTTTATGACATTGTCCATTACCCCAATGTGTTGGAGTGCTGAGAGTCATAGCTTGCCCATATGTCATAATAAAGGCCCACCCAATGTTCAAAAACAGCATTATACAAACAGAAAGGGGTACCATGTCATCAGCTGACAGGTAGTGTGCAGTGCATAAGATCTTAAACCATTGTGTCTGTATAGTGCCTTGGCAGAGCCTATGAGTTCTACAGATGTCATACCTGTTATCTATGTTGTTGTTTCCTTCACGGGGACATTCTGTAGGTCTACCTACTAGATAAGTGCAGGACGGTCCACAGGGCCACAAAAGTATGTGGAGGCACACTGGTACATCTGCATATTTACAGTCGCATAGACACAGTATGTACACCTGTCTCACATCCTTCCTGTATCTTTCTGCTGTGTTGCAAATAATGCAGTATACTCCAAGGAGCCCTAGATTATGATGCCGTACGGAACCTGAAAAGTATGGCCAGACAACAATATAACATTGCTCATGTCTGAACTAGAAATCCTGTCTCCATTGCCAAGACAGTTCTGGTGAGGAGCACTGCAGTATGCCCCTGGCACAGCCTTAAAGATCTGTGTAGCATGTTGTTTATTACATAATGCGTTAATGAGGAAGCAGGCAGCCTAGTCAACAATCCCACGATGGAGCACACCAACAGCAGCAGGCCTTTTTGTAGCATCCAATGATTAAAGTGATGCTAGCAAACATCAACCAGTGGCCATGCACTCCCACCAGACAGTATCAAACACAGTATATAGCAGTGTAGTTTATGGGGCCCTGACAAATGCACAGTGACAGTGTGGTTTCACATAGAAGAAAGTGATACATTCAGTAGTATTGCAAGGCTGTGCTGGCCAGTGCATGGTCAAGTCATGCTGTGCAACAGACGTTTCAAATTACATCACATAGAAGAGTGGGTAATGTAGGTCACAGCCATCATCATTTGCATAGGTGCCTGAAGGCACACAGAAATGTGGCTGTCTACACAACCTTGGAGTGGTAGTTAATGGTTAATGGATACTCAGACAGGCATAAGTGCAAGGGTGAAATCAGTGTCATACTCAATTTCCTGTGGACCAGTTGGTGGAGTTAGTGTGTGCTCATGCACTGCAGCTAATGTGATGGCCAGATGTGGCAGGATTACAAGTCCCACTGGGCACTGATGTAATGGTACTGGTGAATTGTGACTTGAAGGTGGATAACTGATAAGGTGCCCCCCTCCTGGTGTCACCATGTTAATGCCACCCCTGACATGAGGTGAGGACCTATAGCAACCCCACCACTGCATACGGAGATTGAACTAGCTGCAATGGCCTAACTAAGCATTAATCCCTGGTGTAGACATCTCCAGCCATGGCCAGCAGTAATTGGTAGGGCATCAGTACTGACACTTACTATCCTCTATATGGAGGTGGCCATGGGTGCTTCATGTGTCACTAAAGCCCTCATAAGACCTATAATGTCTTCACCTCTAGACTCCATGACTTTCTGGAAGAGTTGACGCTGCTGGATCAAATCCATCCAGAGACCGTGATCCATGCTAGTGATCCCAAGTAAACATGTGTATTTACAGATTGTGTCAAAATTATAGCTCTGCACATCTCAAAACAAACAGCCAGAAGTAATCCCGAAGCAACAGTGTATAACCATAAACTAAACACCAAAAAACACCAAAATGCATTTTTTTTTTTAGCTTTGCATATTTGTCGATTGATTCCAAGAAGTACCACATATCTGGAGCAGACTGTGATATGGAGAACCAGTGACCACTTCCATGTAGATATACTAAGAATGACTCCTCATCCATGATGCTTGCAGTGCAGATCTATCAGGCAGTATGGTGTATGCTTTCTGTAAGCCCTGACATATTGTGTTATTAACTGCCTTTTGACATTGCTATATTGAGCAATTCCTGCCACCCATAAAATTGATGTCTTGGACTGCCCTATCCACCACATGGTCTCCAGAGGTGGGTATACACCCTGTCTGCCCAACAGGCACTGTCCATGTGTCCTGAATGCGTGTAGCAGGATGTCGTTCTCCTCAGGACAGAATTTGTCTAACCTCTGCGATCTGCCCCTTTTGGAGAACATGCATACACTTAAGAAGAGAGGAGAAAATAGTTGAATGATACTGATATGTAGGTTGAGTGGTAGCTTGGTTTAGCAGTGCACAACAGGAGAGGGCTGCACAGGACCAGGAAGGTAGTGGAACCAGCACATATGATACTGATGGTGGAGACCCACAGCGAAAACAAAGGTGAGCAAGGTTAAGGACAGATCTGCTAAATAGAACTGGGCATATCTAGAGCAGGGCTCATGGG
Source organism: Protopterus annectens (assembly GCF_019279795.1). Lineage (NCBI taxonomy): Eukaryota > Metazoa > Chordata > Ceratodontiformes > Protopteridae > Protopterus > Protopterus annectens. The sequence goes on from NC_056747.1 coordinate 982,478,402, forward strand.
GTGGAGGTTCATGCAGCAGAGGTTAGTGCAAACAGGTATGCATATGTGACACAGGTCATTGAATGTGCTGACAGAGGTTGTGGCCTAGACATCCACAGCAGTTATCCCAATGGTGGAAGCTTCCACCATATGTGTAGGGCAGGATTTGGGAGAAAGGAGGAAGCAATTTGGTTGCTGTAGGTAGCTAAACTACTGATGAGTGTGTCAGGTACATACATTATAAATTTTGTACCTGCAGGTAAATATTGCAGGCCAGCACTGAAAAGATCCAACCTGGGACCTCTAATCCAAAAATGTTACCATATGTTTTGCCAGGCATATACTTGCATGTAATGACATAATTGGTGACATAATTGTAGGTCTGCTTACAGGGGTAGGGGTTGACTGTCTTGTAGCTGTGGGCTGCCATCCCACAATTAAAATGGTGTGGAAATAATGACATCAGCTGTACAGCTATAACTGCAGGTGCAGGTTGCAGGCAAGCATATTGCAGACACATACTGGAAGCATATTTCCAAGTACTGTTAACATGGGCTGATTCTTAAGCACATGCTTCAGTTTGTATGACAATGAAATACATCATATGACAGCACTGTAGACCACTCTGTACCTCCCCTAGGCAATATTTTCCAGAAAAGCTGCTTCTATGCTGCCTATCAGACATTAAGCTGTAACATACTGTGACTGCTCCAGTAGTAAATATTGCTGATATGTGCCAGTTTGCACAAAATTATGCTAATGAGGCTAGATTTTGCTGATGTCTGTGACTCAATATGTTTCACAAAGGTGCATCAGCAAAATAATTAGTAGAGATGTTCTGTTGCATACCTCCAGCATGGTGTGCACTGTATGCCCACTTATGCATGTATGAGCATTGAGCTAGTTAGCAGTGGTAAGGTGTGCTAGTAACAATTCAAAGTCCCTCGTAAAGCATGAACCATAGGCTGCCATACTGGTTTGCTGTATATTCCCAGTGATGTCTGCTGATGCTGTTGTCCCACAGAGGATGCCTCACTGGTGTGAAGAGCAAAATAGTGCTGTACTTCCTTGCACAGCCAATTTAGGGAGAAGCTGATAGGACCACGTGTAGGATCTTTCCATAAGGTAGATGCCTGGTATTTAACTTGGTGCTCTTTTACCTGCTGTGACTTGTCATCACTATGACAACCTTTCCTTTATGTTTCTCTTCTGCAAGTTATGATGGCACCTCAGAGCTAAAGGAACATCAGCTGCTGTTACCATGCTTGCCATATCACATGCTGCAGCAGGATTGGATGAGTGGGTTGGGACTGCTTCACCAAGCTGATGTTTCTGGCTCTTCATTGGCAGGTAGCTCACGCTGGTCTCCTGCCCTAAGTAAGCGTAAGGTGGAGTGGATATTGGAGGTGGAGTTGGCTGGTTGTTGACAGGCTAGGTTTGCCAGACATCAGTTCCTCAAACAGTAGATTGTATTTTCGCTGGGCTCATTAACCCATGCTACCAAGTTCTTAGAGTTGGGTGTGTCACTGACCATCTGGACCCAGGGCCATCATCTGGTAGGTCCCAGTAACATCTCTTTAGACCCTCCCCCACTTTTCCTCTTTCTTTCCCTTTGTGCGTTTCACTCTTCCCCTCGTCACTTAGCTATGTTTTTATCTGTCTGTCTATCTATCTATCTGTCTGTCTATCTGTCTGTATATGTATCTTTCCCCACAAAAAGTATGCCATGCTGCCCTCCAACCTGCTATGCCTTTATGTGCATATTTCATATGTTTCACTGGTTGTTTTATCCCCAGCTTGCTGCTCCCCCATGTCTTCCTTTCATGTGTTCCTCTTTTTTTCCCAATTTTCCTATTTTTTTTGTAATTTCATTTCCACCTGTTTCATGGAAACAATAAAGTGGCCAGCTAGCTGGGGATGAGTTGAATGAGTTTAACCATTTGTTATATGGTGTTCCCCTGCCACACATAGTAGCAGTTTGCCACATCGGGTGCCTCTTCATGCTTTCTGCATAAACCTCATAACATTCTTAAGAAGCTCATCCAAGCGGGCGGTACTTCATTGTGCTTTGTGTATGACATTTTTATCCTTCCTCATGTATTCTCTGAAGTACAGTTGTTGTCCTGCTCAAGCAGTTTGTCTCTTCTTTATTATTCATGTCTGTTTTCTACAACAGTATATTGATACTATGCAGCACAAGTTGTCCACAGTCCTGAAGTTCTATGAATCTGGTCAGTCTCTTTATTTAATAATGTTGACTGAAAGCAAATTAAAGTCACAGTGATGGAGGCTAGTGTGGCCCCATTCTATGCCATTATTATTTGTAGCATAGTGGGAACAAGAACATCTTGTTAAACATAATTAATTTTAGAAGACTGTCTGATATTGGCATTTTATAGATGTATGTTTTGTTTTGGGCATGCTGACTGGGACTGTGCTTTCTTTCCAGCAATATATGAATGAAACCGTTTTAGGCCTTCATTTTATGTAATACGGTTGCAATTCCTGTTTTAGATATTGTGGTGTAATATGATGGCACAAAGTCAAGTACTTGCATATACCATAAATAATGTGGAAAATGTTTGTTACATTGTAATAGTGAACATCCTTTATTTATTAAGAAAAGTGTTCCAGATAGCCATTCTGTGTGGTTAAGAGGGAATACTGGTAAATGACAAGTTTATTTACTTTATGCAGATGTGATACAATATTTAATTGATCGATACTACCCCACTGAATTAATTCAATTACATTTGAATAAACAGATATGGAACATTTTATGGTGTTTATAAAGACATCAAGGTTAAATGATAGAGAAAATATAATTTAGCTTTTATTGCCCATTTTAAGGATACACATTAGGTATGTAATGTACTTAAATATTTGAACATTTTTAACTGTTGAGCAATTCTTGAAAGAAATGGCGGCTAGTAAACTATGTGTGGTATGCAAACATTCCATAACACTTAAGCAAGTATGTTTGCCATTATATGATGGTCTCAGAACTATGGGATCATAGCATTATGATGCTTTTGATGTTTATTTTTATATTAAGATCAAGAGAAGGTAATTCAGAAATCTTAAGGACATGACATCTTTCCCATTTTAATTGATTTTATACTTTCTGCACTGTCAGTGTAATTTACTTGGCTCATTGCTGGTGTGGATTTGTCTCCACTGGCAAAACTAAAAACTGCTTTAAGATTCATTTTGAGGAACATGTGTGTGATATTATAAAGGGTAATGATAATAATGTATTAGCAAAAATGTTTAATGTAATGAGCAGTGACTCTCTTACTCCATATCCAAAAATTGGAATGCTCTCCCACTAGTTATCAGAACTACACAAAATCCTGTCAACTTCAAAATCTCTTTACACACATACCTTTCTTCCCTGTGGAACTGCTCTTGCACTCAGCCTCCTTGAGAACCTTGCTCTAATGTTAAATTGTCTCCCTACTGTGTTACCTAACATTCTTCCCATGTGATAAGTGTCTCTAAATATTATTAGAAATCTGTCACTGCTATTCACTTGACTACCAAATTACTAACCGTGGTTCGAATTTGTAATCTTATTTGTCTTTTAATTGTATATATTGCTTATGTATTATGATAGTCTGTCACTGTAATTTGCCTGACTACTGAGTTGTTAACTATATTTCAAAATTGTAATGTAATTTGTTTGATGTGTATATTGCCAATGTATATGATTTTGCTTTTACTGTACTGTGGAGCTTTTCTCCCCAGGCCTCCACTGGAAACAGGCTCAATATGGCCTAGTGGACTTCCACGTTTAACAAACTGCAAATAAATAACTAAATAAATAATTAAAATTTCTGGCAGTTTATGTCACAAATGAGGTCAGGTGAGGTGAAGACATTTGTAATGAACCTTTGTTTTTTGAAATTAAGTGGTAGAATTCTCTTTCTGCATATGCCCTACTGAGCTTTAATGAGAATTTCTCCTTAGTATTTCATAATTAAATGAATACATCTGATGAATTTGTTTTATGTTGGCACTTTCACATTCCATGTGACAAAAAATTGCATGCTTTTTATGTTGCTGTTATCCTTGGAAATGCAAATACTCATGATAACTGCTACCACGAGCAAAATTAAAAACTCAAGTTCCATGGAATCAGGCAACGTATCTGCTGGGATCGTACATGGAATCAAGGAAAACTAATTAAAGCTTTTGCAACTGTCATGTGAAGTCATACCTGACCTACAACAAGGGCTACATTGATAATTTACAAAGATGGGTGGTGGGATCAAATTAGACCCAAACACTTTTCTTCTCATCAACACGGCCACTATTCTCTGTGAAATTATGGAAATAATTATGATGGAGCTAATCCATAACAATATAGGGGACCTAGTTTTGTTAGATATGGGACAGTAACAGCTTTTTTTGAAGGAATCTCTGTGTTTTGAATCTCAATATCCTGTGAAGAGGTAACAGCAGCAACTGATGAAGGACTGACTGTGCGTGCTGCTTATTTTGACCTTTCTAAAGTCTTTGACACAATGCCATGTAAGAAAATCATTAAACAATTAAAAGCCTTAAATGTCAATCTATATGAAATTCAGTAGGTAAAGGACAGACATCAAGATGATAATTACCTGCCTGTACTTACTGTGATTTCCAGTGGTTTCCCAAAGGGCTCTCTACTGGGACTTCTTTGTGAAATGGTTTTCTTACCTACAAAAGTGGAAAAGATGCATGGGTAATTAAGTATGCTGATGACTGCAAACTGGGGAAAAGAATTATGTAAATAAAAGATTCTGAAGGTCTCCAAAACAGTTTACAAAAAAATACACCTGGTGTAGTATAATGAACTCAGCCTTAATGCTAGTAGATCCAACACTATGCACTTTGGCAAAAGGAAATAAGTTATAATTAAAAATAGTCAAAGTATAGGGAAAACATGATACTTTCGTTAACAACACAGGTCTGTGGAGAATATACAAAATACATATGGACAGTACTGCTGTTAAAGAGTTCCTCATAGATATGCTTGGCATGCTAAAGTCCTTTAGGTCACAAAGAGTCAGATTTGACTAATTGACTTAACAACAGCATCATTAAAGATCCAAAGACAGTGATAGACATCAGTTTAAACTCAGACTAGTTTGTACTCTACCAAAGTCGGAAAAGCATATTTTGTACTTCATATAATTTAAAAGGCATGTCTAATCATGTCGGGATGATCACACCTTACTGATCCAACCCATTATTAAATATGATGCTGTGTTTTATGGCCTTTCAACATAGTACATGAAAGAATTTGAAAATATATGTTTTCTTGTTAGAAGCATCATAGGGCTAGAAAACGTAACTATTTATGAAGCTTTCAGGAACTGTCATCGTGTTATTTTTCTTACAGCTTACTGGGAAATGACCTTTGCCTGACACATGAGTGAATGATGACTGATTTGTTTCTATTTGAAAGTCTGTGCCTGAAACAGATCTTTGGGGAGGAGATAACACCAGAACAGGGAATGTAATAGTACAAATAAATACTAATTACAGAAAAAAAGTGACAGATGCAATACGTAACATCTTCAAAGATTATGGAGTACACTTCCCTTACAATCAGAAATAATCACTCATTAATTTCCATCAAAAATAATCCTATAATATTTATGGAAAAATAGAACTATCAGCATCCGGTTTTGGCATTCAAGCTTTTTGAAAGCCAGTAGATCAAAAATGTGATAACTTGAGTGACATAGGGGATTTTTTTGTTGAATTTTTGATATTTGAGGACATATGATACCTTATCATAGCCTTATGACAGTTTCTGTTTCTGAACGTGAGTAATAATTCCATTAATAGTAAAATTAATGAAGATGTCTGCCATAATTCATTATGGGACTAAAAGATTGTGTGATCTGTGGAAATGGAAGCTGTTTTAAATAACAATGTGAAGCTTTTAATGCAAAGAAATGCATAGCTCTATGGAAAGGTTTTTATTATGTAATTGGGGTGTTGAGCACATGATGGAAATTGCAGATTTTTGTTAGAAACCTATATTCGTCAACTTATTGTAAGCTGAAGCAATTATATGCAGTGACTTTGAATTAATGGTGCCATGAGTAGCACTGTCACCTCACAGTAAGACATTCTGTGGTGTGGATCTCAGTTGGGTGCCTTCTGTATATGTACTCTCTGTATTTGCATGAGTTGTCTTCGGGTACTCTGGTCTTATTCCCGATTCCAAAAATTTGTGCTTGGTGGCTGTGTGTATGTGTGAGTGTGTTTACGTGATACAAAAAAAGGCCTGGTAATCTATTTCCATCCCCTCCTTGCCTAGGAAACTCTATTGGCTGTTCTTGGAATTGCCATGGAAGTCAGATTTGACTAAACTGCACTTGATGGATGGACAAATTTGGTTTATAGAGTGAGATATGGAATGTTTCATTTTTATATATACAAGAAGGGCAAACTTAGGAATCTACCATATCAACTGTTTATTTCAGTTTTGATTTATATATTTTTTAAAATGGACAGCCATGGCATTGTTTTCTATATGGTCAATATGGTTCGTTGAGGAAAATATGCTGTAAATTTACCATATAATGTAGGGATATGGGCATGATGCATTATTTCTCACTGAAACAAGTTGTGGGGTGGCTGGTAATTTTCATCTAGGTTGTATGAACAGGTTTGGCTAAGGTACTCAACAGACTTTTGCTACAGATTTTAAAGTGAAAAGGTAAAAGAAGAATTGGTGATAGAGCTCTTGTCCAAGACAAAGTAGTAGTGCATATGGCAGGAAGGAATGCATAGGGACTTTGAATATTCTGAAAAATACTAACAGGTTTTAAGGTTTGTTTATTAACAAGAATATTGAAGGAGATTGTGGCATAACAAAATAGTAATGAAATAATTAGCCCGTCAGTGCTAGAGATAACAAGTGTAAAGTAAGAATAGTAGTGAAGAGTTTATGTCTTAAACATCATTAATTATGATTAAACATTGTTTTTACTCTCTTTTAATATTAACCATTTAAAGCAGCTTGGGAAGTGAGGGATATTGTTGGACTAGATGACATATTTGGATGTTGATATTTGTTAAATGCAAGATGTCATATCTATGGCCAAAAAAAAAGATCCATCTATCCACAGGCACTTTTTCCCATTTTTGCACATGGGATCAGGCTGGCATATCAACAGTGACAATCATCAAGCGCCAAGGCTTACACTGCCAGATGGCTAGTCCTACCGTAGTTGTTCTTCCATACCACACACTCGCATCCACACTCACACCTATGGCCAATTTAGAGTATCCATTCCACCTACTGCATGTTATTGGAATGTGGGAGGAAACTGGAACATCTGGAAGAAACCCATGCAAACACAAAGTGGACATGCAGACTCCATACAAAAGGCACATTGGCCGAGAATTGAACTGAGTAATCTCTTGCTGTGATGGCTAGTGGAATACTGGCAATAAAGGGACATAGGGGATTAGATGAGAGGGACTGTGAATCATGTCATTACACTGAAGCCACTTTCATGGTGGGATTTTACCTGGCATTTAGTTTATAAGAAGTAGCCAGTTAAGGCAACCCTTGCATTGTAAATGTAGGGAGGCAAGACTGTGCCTTGACTCAGAATGTGGTGGGAAGAAACACTGTTTCACTTTCTTTTTTTCTTTCTTTCTTTCTTTTTCTTGCTTTCTATAATTCTTTGCAAATATGCTCAAGGTATTTGTAGTTTTTTTGGAAAACAGTTGGGATCTTGGGCTAACTGGAGTAAATGAGGATGTTTTGATAAGGATTATGACAGGAAAACCACAGGTCTTGAGCAGTTGGATATGTTCATTGTATATATTTTATATAAACATGGTTGGGACAGTGTGGTAAAGCTTATATAACAAAGAGTAGGATTCATGGGACAGATATAAAGAGACTGTATATTATGACACAGTGATAGATATGGCATAAGCATCTGTGGATATGTTCTTTATTTATTTATTTATTTATTTCAGTAAAAAAGCCCTTCTATTGTTTGATGAATGCCATGTTATCTTTAACATCCACCTGAACTAGTATGGACTCAGGGGCAGCTGGGACCTTTGTTTAATAGCTCATCCAAAGGATGTCACATCAGGAGTGCAAAACCATTTTATGCCACACTTTAATGTGAGCACTATACCATGAATCCAAGTGCCTGATATGAGGCCAGAGGCCACATTTTTCTTCTAAACTCAAAGGTGACATGGGCCTATCTCTGACATCTTGGAAAATCATTTTAAGCATTGTTATTATCCCAGTAATGTACCAATTCACTGTTTATGAAAAATATATAGGGCCACAAACTATAGCAGTCTGTCACAGATCATGCCTGACTGATAGCAGACAAGACTTGAGTACCTACTCTTTAAATAAACTTTTTAGCAAATAAATGACAACTGTTTACACCTAGATTATAACAACAGCCAATTCAAAAGAGCAGCAAAGTAGATACAAATAATCTGCAGGAAACAAAAGAATAACCTATTTTTCCCATGGAAATTCTGCCCTTCAGTTAGCCCATTAGTTCATTTCAATAGCTGCAGTCTGCTAGAAAATACATAATGTAGCTCATCCAAAATATTTGCACAGGAAAATGCAAATATTTCTTGATATTAAAATTATGGAGCTCTTACATTTCATGCGGCAGTTATGCAAGCACTGTGGAGTTTGGCTGAGCTGGATTTACTCAGAAAGGCTGTGGTTATTCAGACAGCAAGAAAATCAGACAAGAATGTGATTAAAATGTCACTGGAATAGTACACATAAAAAAAAGTAGGACAGCTCCGTGAATCTGTTGTGTCTAAACAATAGTTGATCAAAATCAGTGGTACTATGGGAATCACAAATGGTTAAACCATGATTCCTTGGTGTTATAGAAAAGGGGTGTTTACTGAGGATACAACAGAGGTCTGTGCAACACAGAATTATATTTTTTTCACTGTGCTGCATTTACCCCGATCATGTTATAAAACGTTGTGGGGTGTAGGCACTCTCGTGAGGGATTATACAAGGCTATATATACATATGTCTTACAGTGCTGGAAAGGACTATTCGGTCATTTAGTAATCAATCAAATCCATTCTGCTTAACTCACTAATTGTAGTCACAGTAGTTATTGTGAGATCTGAAGTAGTAACTTCATTTGCTCTGCAACCTGTGGGTATTGGATCCGACTTCGCATCCGAGCCGGCAGCTTTCCAAGCTACAAGATACGAGCTCCTAGCTCCTCCCCTACCCATAATCCCCTGCTACCTGCTGTATTACCTCAGATTGTTTTTTGCCGCGGCTGAAGTAGCTGTCTTTTGAAGAGCTCCTGGCTTTGGTGAGATCGTTTACTTGTTAAAGTCCTTTTTTCTCTAGCGTTTTTGTGAAGTTGTAGGTAGTGTACGTGTGTGTAGTGCCCCTGGGTTTATTTTTGGTGGTTTAGTTAGTTTTTCTCGTAGTTAGTTGTTCCTCTGTGTGACACCCCTCCGCCCTTAGTGTTTGGGTGTGAGTGTGTGAGTGAGTTTAAAATGGCTGAAGGGCCCAACGCCATTTTTTCGAAGTGTACTGAGTGTGGCCATAAGCTTTCACCGGCTGATGGCCACACTCAGTGCATTTTATGCCTGCGGGTGGCCCATTTATCTATGGCATGCCAAATTTGTGCGGCCTTTAACCCTCGGGCACTTAGGGATAGGAAGAATAAGCTGATCCTGGCGGGAAAGCTGCCCCAGGAATCAGCTTCTTCTTCCTCTCCCGCTCAGGCTCAGGCTGCTTCGGCAGCCCCGGTGCCTTCTGCGCCCCTTGCTCAGCCCGGGACTCAACCTCCCTCTTTGGGTTCGAGCACAGGTGACGCTGGTGCCTCTTCCTCCAGAGAGAAGAGGCACAAGGATAAGGAAGGGCACAAATCCCATAAAAGGCGGGCTGAGACTCAACCCTCAGCTCCGCCATCTAAGCTGACTAAGTCTCCCTTGATGGTCTCCAGATCCTCCCCCTCTCGGCTCCGTTCGCCCAGCTTTTCACCGGAACCAGATGAGGAGGACCGGTCTCCCTCGAGGTCGTCGAGGTGGCCCTCCCAGCCTGCCTCGACGACTTCTTCTAGATCGACCAGAAGCCTCACCGAAGCGGACATGGATCGGATGATGCGTCGATTCATACAGACCCAAATGCAGATGGGGGTGCTCTTGCCTCCCCCCCCTCTGGGAGGGAGCGCAGCCCCCATTTCTGCTCTGATCGCTCCTTCTCCGACTTGTTTTCGGGTCTCAGATTCGTCAGATCCGGGCCCTTTCGGAGCCGATAGCGCTGGTCTCTTTGACGCCAACTATACTCTCGAGCGTGTCGGATCCGAGTTCTCGGGGCCGAGGGCTGAGCGTCGGATCTGGGGGAGTTGGTGTGTCTTCGGCGCTGCTGGGTTCGGAGCGCACCTCTCTCTCGGCGCCAACTGCATCGGCCCCGACCCCAAACCCTACCTTGGACCCGAGGAGGATGCTTTCGGAGCCTGGCGAGAGTAGTCCTCCTTCCGCTTTTGAGCTAGTGGAGAGGGTACTGTCGAGGCCCTCCAGGTCCCCAGTCCGGGCTTCGGATCCTCCCATACCCCCCCCCCTGCATGTGGGTCTATCCTCCGTCATCCAACCATTGGGACAGCCTGCTCAAGCCCTCCAGCTAGTTCCCTTGGAGGAACAAGAACCCGTGGACGAGCCCTCTTCGGATAGCCCCACCGAGGAGGTCCCTCATAAACGTAGGTGTAAAAGGAGGCACCTGGACTCCCCTGAGTCCGTTACCACCGACACGGATTTAGATGAAGGGGGAGGTTCCCCAAGGTCACCCCCCCGAGGATGTCTCCTTCGGAGACATCATGGAAATGTTGCTTATTAGAGGGGGGTGGTCTGCCCAAAAACCTTCCGTGGATGAATCCATGTTCCTGGAGGCGTTTGAGGCAGGCCTGTCTACCTCCTGGGTGTCCCCTCCGGCTGACCCCCTGGTAGACTTAATTACTACCAGGGAGTGGAAGGAGCCCGACACCATGGAGCCAATTCCTAGGCGTCCTGATAAAGTCCTTAGCCCCCCTACAGATAGGCAGTCTTGGGCCAAGGGATCTCCCGTTGATGCCATGTTGGTGGCAGCTGCCACCAAGAAAGAACTCGCACAGGAGAGTTCTTCGGTCCACCCGCCAGATAAGGAATCTCGAGCACTGGACCGCATTGGGAAGTGGATATTTGCTTCAGCGACCTTCTTGATAAGGGCGCTGAACTATATGGCACATACCATCAGGCTACAGTGAGACTTGATTAAGGAATACGCTGCAGCCCCCCGGAGTCCATGTCGGTCGGAGACAAGAATGTTTTTTTGACTCGGATGGCCACTCTAAAATCCATTTCTAACACGTCCATGTGGCTTCTCTCCCATGCAATGGAGGGAGCCGCTAGGGCCAGCGGAGCTGGGGTCGTCTTGCAACATCACACCTGGCTCTGTCTTTGCGACTTCGCGGATCCCTTCAAGGCATCCTTTGCGAACGCGCCCTTTGACGGATCTTCGCTTTTCGGCAAGACCATTCGCAATACGCTGGTCCAAAGCGAAAAGGACGGGAAGACGCTGTCTGCCATTGGAGTCCACTTCTCTAATCCCCAACGATCCTTTTCTAGGAATCAGAGGGGACAAAAGAAGCTGTGGTTCCGCAAATCTCAGTAATCCCATCCAGCTTCGGACCCCTCGTCCTCTAGAGGCAGAGGAGGACAAGGTGGACGCTGGCCCAGAGGCAGAGGGGGACCGCATAACTTCGGGTCTAGAGTACCTTTCTCGGACAGAACCGAGCAGCAGCCCTGAGGGCTTGCCAGACTGTCCTTCTCTGTAGGCAGTCGGGGGGGTGGTTGACAGAGCACTTGTCAAATTGGGAGTCCCTTATGACAGATCGATGGGTGCTTCATATCATATCAAGAGGTTATTCCATCCCCTTCATAAACCTTCTCCCCAAGACCAGACGCCTCCCCGATGTACCACCTGATCAGAGGGAGGCAGTGGCTTCAGAAGTATCGAAGTTGCTAGAAAAAAGAGCCATCCAGCCCATCCCCCAGATCAGTCCGGATTGGGTTATTACTCCAGGTTCTTTTTGGTGCCAAAGAAAATGGGGGACCTAAGACCCATCTTAGACCTTTCCACTCTGAACCTATTCATTCCCAAGGAAAAATTCCGGATGGTCACCCTCCAATCAATTCTCCCCCTTCTGCAGGAGAACGACTGGATGTGCTCTATAGACCTCAAGGATGCATACTACTACATTTTGATGGACAGACAATCCAGAAGGTTTCTCCACTTCTGGCTGGGGGCCAGTCATTATCAGTTCAGGGTTCTTCTGTTCGGCCTCACCTCAGCCCCCAGGATGTTCACCAAAGTCATGGCAGTGGTTGCAGCCCACCTGAGACTTCAGGGCATTCAGGTCTTCCTGTACCTAGACGACTGGCTCCTTACCGCCGCCAACAAGCATCAGCTCTGCGTGGCAAGAGATTATGCTCTGACTCTTGCCCACAACTTAGGCATCTCAGTAAATCTGCAGAAATCCTCTCTGTGCCTTGTTCAGGCCCTGGAATTCATAGGGGCCAGGTTGGATACCCGTATCTCTTGAGCTACCCTAACTTCAGACAGGCTGAGCAGCTTGTCATATCAAGTATTTGCCCTTCTTCAGAGTCCTGCCCCACCAGCGGAGTTAGTCCTGAGGGCACTAGGGTCTATGGCAGCAGCGATCGGTCTCTCCCTTCACGCACTCCTGCGAATGAAGATATTGCAGTGGACCCTGCAAGTTCAGTGGTCCCTATCACTCCACCCATTGAACACTCTGATACCACTGAGGAGAGTTTGCAAGGACTCCCTTCTTTGGTGGCTCCACGCGCGGGAACTCAGAGAAGGGAGGCCCTTTGTGATCCCCCTGCCCCAAGCCACGTTGACCACGGATGCTTCTCGCCTCAGGTGGGGGGGCATTGTTGTGGACGTCCCTAGAGACCGCTTTGCATATCAATATCCTAGAGATGAGGGCGGTGTTTTTGGCATTGCAAGGTCTCCACGACCTTCTCCCTCTGGGGACTATTGCAATCCAGATGGACAATATGTCAGTAGTCTGGTACATAAACAAACAGGGAGGAACCAGGTCTTATCCCCTTTGTCGAGAGGCTATGAGAGTTTGGGAATGGGCGATATCCACCAACTGGTTTCTGGTAGCAATGTACATTCTGGGTCGGTCCAACATATTGGCGGACAAACTGACTCGAGTACTTCTCACTCTGTACGAGTGGTCTCTCAATCCATCTGTTGCGAAGCAGATCTTCCGCAAATGGGGTTGGCCTCGCTGCGATCTTTTTGCTTCTCCATTAAACACAAAATGCAGTGAGTTCTTCGCAATACTTCCCCCCAAAGGGGAGAATCTTAGAGACGCTCTAGTTCATGCTTGGCCTCCCTGTCTCCTTTATGCTTATCCCCCCCTCCCGCTTATGATAAAGTTCATACAGAAAGACTGTTGGTTGGGGAGCAGAGTTATCCTCATAGCCCCATTCTGACCTCGACAGATCTGGTTCCCTTATCTGCGGTCTCGCAGTGTGGCTCCTCCATGGATTCTGGATCCCATTCCAGACCTGATCTCACATCCTGCGGGTTGCCAAACCCCGAACCTGGTGAACCTCAAGCTTATGGCTTGGTTGATCTAGTTCCAATGATGGCTAGGTCTTCAGGTATCTCTTCTCCTGTTAAGGCCATACTGGTCGCTGCTTATAAGCCATCTACCAGAAAACTTTACAATAGTAAATGGAAATGTTTCTCCATCTGGGCTAAAGACAAGGGCCTGGACCCATTTACAGTTCCTATTCCGACTATTCTGGACTTCCTGTTGCTGTTTTTTCTGCAGGGAGCAAGTGCTTCTGTGGTTAAGGTGCAGTTGGCAGCCGTCTCCCATTTTCATGTAGGTGATGGCTTAGGGTCCTTGGCATCTACAAAATTATGCAAAACTTTCTTGCGGGGCATCTGTCTTTTGAAGCCGCCTGTGAAAACTGTGGTGCCCCCATGGGATTTGACCTTAGTCTTACAAGCCCTGACAAGTCCACCCTTTGAGCCTGCGGCCTCGGTTCCGTTAAAGTTCTTGTCGTGGAAAACGGCCTTCTTTGTGGCTATTACTTCGGCCAAGAGGGTTTCAGTACTTCAAGCTCTGTGTATGAAACCCCCTTACCGTATTTTTCACAAGGATAGAGTGTCCCTCAGGACTAACCCGTCTTTCTTACCTAAGGTGGCTTCAGAGTCAAATATTAATCAATCAATAAATTTACCAGTGTTCTTCCCAAATTTTCAGAACAAAGGGGAATACAAGTTGCACAAACTGGATGTACACAGACAACTACATTTCTACTTGTACAGAACTAAAGATTTTCGCAAGTCGGACCAGTTGTTTGTATCCTTTGCAAAATCAGCTATGGGTAAAGCCATTTCCAAAGTGACCGTAGCAAATTGGATCTGTCAGTGCATAATTCACGGGTACATATCATCAGGCAAACCAGCCCCTATTGGAATTCATGCTTATTCTGCAAGGTCTGTGGCCACCTCAGCAGCCTTTTGGTCCAGGGTTCCCTTGGACGACATATGTTCAGCAGCTACTTGGTCCTCTTCTCATACGTTCATTTCTCATTATAAACTAGATATGATTTCGAGAGGCAGGGCTTCTTTTGGCTCCGTGGTGCTTTGGAATATCCTTCCATAAAGGCCACCCAGGTTTTTCTTGAGTAGCTGGGGACTCTGTCCCACAGGTTGCAGAGCAAATGAAGTAACTACTTCAGATAAAGAAGTTATGTACTCACCATAATGTTCCATCTGAGTAGGTACTTCATTTGTCTGCAACCAACCCCCCCTTGCCATCCCCCAAACCTTTTCGGGATTTTCTGGTCACCTGTAAGTTTCTTGTAAGGAGATTAGATATGGTGTATTCCTCTCTCGAGGTTATTAGTTGGGTGATAAGGCAAAAAAGTCGATCTGAGGTAATACAGCAGGTAGCAGGGGATTATGGGTAGGGGAGGAGCTAAGAGCTCGGATCTTGTAGCTTGGAAAGCTGCTGGCTTGGATCCGAAGTTGGATCCGATACCCACAGGCTGCAGACAAATTAAGTACCTACTCAGATGGAATGTTATGGTGAGTACATAACTTCTTTTTAAACATCTCTTCTTTTGGGACATATCCATTTCCAGGAAGTTGTAAGGACTACCACAAAGCATTCTATAGCTATGTCAAGAATCTCAATGGCAACACCCAGATCTGCTCTGAGTTGCAGCACAAGGGCATGAAAATTACAGAACCAACTGATATTGCCAACATCCTGGCAGATAGGTTCCATGCTAACTTTACCCTCCCTCACCCCCTAAAGGGCCCATATCTATACAGGAAGAATGCAGAGTCCCTGTAATCACAACTATGCAGGTAAAAGCTGCACTTTCTAAAGCCAAAAACACAGCATCCATGGGACATCCCGGGCTGCGTTTTACACGAACTTTAGAACGAACTGGCTTCCCACCTAAGCACCATGTTCAATCATAGCCTCATGTCAGGCTTTGTGCCCACTGAATGGCGCAAACTCTGGACCCCACCCAGTTCGGGTTTGTGAAAGGCAGATCATGCCTCCTGAACTTGATTGACTTCTTTGAGGCAGTCACCAAAGCCGTAGATGAGGGCAAGGTGGTTCACATAGCCTATCTTGACCTCGCCAAGGCTTTCAACACCATCCCCCATTCTGGAATTATAGCTAAACTGACTTAACTATGTATAAATCCCTACGTCACAAGATGGGTTGCCATCTGGCTCACTGACAGAACCCACACTGTAAAAGTTGCAGACTCCAAATCTGACTTCAAACCAGTGACCAGTGACAAGTGGAGTACCACAGGGTTCAGTCCTGGGACCTCTCCTGTTTGGTATCTACTTCTCTGAAGTACAGGCTAACACAGAAGGCCTTTGGCTAACAAAGTTCACAGATGACTGCAAACTAGGAGCCATAGTCGAGTCCCCGAATGATGTGGGCATCCTACAGAAGGGCCTCACTGAGACAGATGCCTGGTGTCAGAGTCATGGCCTCAAGCTCAATGCCAAAAAGTGTATTGTCATCCCCTTTGGTAAAAATTCTGTACCCATGAACTACCACATAGGTGGCAGTCTACTTAACACTGAATTTGGGATAAGAGACCTTGGGACCCTTGTGGACAGTAGTCTCTCCTTTGATAATCACATTGCCACAGTTGTCAGGAAATCATTTTACGTGGCACACCTTATCACAAAAGGGTTCTCATCCATGAAAAAATAAGTCGTTGTTCCCCTCTACTCGACACTCATTAGACCCATTATAGAGTACAACGCCCCTTTTGGAATGTACCTCACAAGACATCTGCAGCAGCTGGAAAGGCCACAGAAGTATGTCACAAAGAGGATTACTGGCCTCACACAGATGCCCTACACTGACCATCTCAAAAAGCTCCAACTTTGCTTTGTAGCATATTGCCTACTCCGGGGTGATCTCTGCCTAAAATATAAAGCTATGTCAAACCTAGAGCTGTTGGACATACTACACCTAAAGAAATCCCAATCCCTCCGAGCAACACACTCTAGGGACCTAAACCTTGTCACCACAATAAACAGGACATGCTGGAGGGATAGATTCCTATCAGTAAATACCCCTGTTCTGAATTATTTAATCAGAGGACCACTGTATAGGTTAGTGATGCCTATTTCTTAATATAGTAGCCCTACAGTATTAACATTACACACACACACACACACACACCATTAAGGATGTGCAGATGTGCATGTATACACTTTCCTTCCAGTATATTAAGCTGTACATGGACAAATGACATGATGGGAGACAGTCACTTCTTCCAGGAATGGGGTGTAGGGTGAAGGGAATGCACAGGACTGGGAGTGATGGACTATCATAGGATTGGGGAGGGTGCACTGGTAATCTGTGGGATGCTGACTGCATCCAGTATATGGACATATTGCACAGAAGAGTGATCTATGTGTGCAAGGTAGGCAACTTGATTTGTCATATGTTATCTTGAGTGGATGCAGCACATTTAGAATGTGGGCCACATCACTGTCTGATGAAGCAAATCACATACTTGTGTGAAACACAAACAGATAACAGTGGTGCTCAGAATTACAGCACAGTTGAAGTAGCCTAAGGTGTATGGGCTATATCCTGCCTAGATTATTACCACTGACCAGCTTTTAAAACTTCAGGGCACCTTCCATGCATCCTAACTGCTGAGTGGCTCAATAGAGGTACTTAAAAGAGACAGTAAGGGTTCCAAAACCTTCATAGCTTTTGTGGAACAGTGTGTGTGCTGTATTTTAAGAAGCATTTCCAAGTATGGCACATGCATATAAATAGCGAGTACATGCAGGTAGCAGTGCCATTTTGAGAGAGCAGCCAGAGTGTGAACATGTATGAGTGTGGCAGTCAGTCTGTTTATACGTTTATCTAAATTTAAGTTACTAAGCCTCAATCCTGATGTGTTTGTATATAATAAAGTTGCTTGAACAGAACCCACAACTACTTGTCTGTTTTATCCTGACCAGACGAGTGACATGGTGTCAGAACTGGGATTCAGGAGACTGCTTCTTTAAGCCACAAGGTGCAGAGTTAACAGTGAAGCCATGTTGAACAGACTGGGTGTAAAACAGGGCCAGAACAGAACTACAGGTAACCAAAGTTTGCACAAATGTTTTATTTTATAAAATAAACAATAGGGAGCATTCAAAGGGCAGAGAATGCATTATTAATTAAACAAATAGCACAAAAATGTGTTATTAGTCAGACAAAAGGCACAAAATGCATAATTGATTGAACGAGATGTTCGTAATTATGATATTTAATAAAATTATCAGAAAAGTTCATAATTGGTATAGAGTCGCCTCAGAGTTGCAGAATGAGCATGTTTAAAATAAAATGAGCATGTTGAGAGTAAAGCGAGCAGAAGAAAAGTATAAGGAGTATAAAAAGAGGTTACATGGGCATAACGAAAATAATAAAAGAACAAATTAATATAAGAAAGTAAGGCGACTGCATGTTTTTTGGCAAACAACTGTATTTTGGGCATGAGCTAGTATTTTGCATTGACTGAAGCTATTCAAAGTATAACTAGAGTTGTTTGAAGTATCTCAGGGTATGTAAAGTGCTTACAGTGTGCACTTTACTACTTTGCATTTGTTCTGGAGGGTTTACTGTGTGCAAAGTGCAATTTTTTCGTAACGTACAGTCAGAATATAGCCATTTCAAAAAGTTTCTTGTGCTGTGTGCATTTATTCGCAGAGTGCCACCATTTCAGAGTATTTCTTACACTGTGCAGAGTTATTTAGCAAAGTACAGCCATTTTGGAAGAGTTCCAGTGTGCTGCATACAGTTTATTCGCAAAATGCAATAATTTCAAAATATTTCTTACTCTGAGCTTCTTCTGCCCAGTTTATTTGCAAAGTACAATCATTTTGAAATATTTATTACACTGATAAGAGGTGGCTTCGCAGAGTACAGTGATTTCAAAAGTGTTCTTGTGCCACGCAGACTTATTTTGCAAAGTTCAGTTGTTTAGATGCTTGTTGTGCTATTGGGCATAATTACAAGTTCGGACATGAATTTCTGGCATATGTATATGTTTGTATGTTCGTACATAATTGCAAAACCCTTCACTAGTGTGTGTTAATATGGCAGAGGCATTTCGCAGACCAAGTCCACTTATATTTGATCATAATATTGCAGAGAATTGGAGCATATTTGAGCAGGAATACAATATTTTCATACAAGCAGCTTTTTCTGACAACGATGCACATACCAGGGCATTCATTTTGCTTAACCTAGCAGGGTCAGAGGCCACTGAAAGAGAGTTTCCATTGTGTATGCACCAGCAGTATATGCAGGAGAGGGGGAAAACCATAATATTGTTGTACCAGCTGAATAAAGGGAGGACCCCAAGTGCTTGAAATGTAAATTTAGAGAAATATGCAAGCCTCAGACAAATGTTACATGAGAGAGGCACTTACTTTATACAACAGACCGAAAACCAGGAGAAACATTTTCAGCTTACATTACTGACTTGAAAAATAAAGCTAAAACGTGCAGGTTTGGTGATTTGAAAGACAAGCTGATAAAGGACAGGCTTGTGTGTGATGTTAATAATGCTGCAGTAAGAAAGATTTTGCTTCACGACAGTGATTTAATATTGAGCAAAGCTTCTGCGATTTGTCAAATCCATGAGCTCACCGAAAATCACACAGGTATGCTTACAACTGATAAAAGCATGGTTTCAGCAGGTTCCAGAGCAAACATAGACAGCATGCAGCACATGGCTAGCAGAAACAGGCCTTAACACATGGCAGCTGCAGCCCCTGCAGGGTTCCCCTGTAGCTCCCATAGCTTTCCAGCAAGTTGTAAGATTAGTTCAGTAAAATGGACATGCTCAGTGCAGTACAAGGGTGAGTCAGCAAAACCCAAGTCAAGTTTTATTATTAACTGTCGCAGCTATGGTGTCAATCATGAGTCTAAAAGAGAGAAGTGCTTAGCATTTGGTCAGCAATATCACAAGTGTAAAAAAATTGAACCATTTTCAAAAGTTTTGCAAATCAAGCAAACCTCATTCAGTTACAAAGAAGGGTCAGTTAAAAAAGCAAGTTGATCATGTAGAAAACTGCAACCCTACTTTCTATGTAGATGGTGTGTCAGTGGTTGGTGAAAAGATTAATACAGTAGATTTGCTGGCAAAGAATGAAGTGTTTTGTACTGTCCTGATCAGTGGTATACCCATGGAGCTCAAAGTAGACACTTGTTCAAAGTGTAATGTTATGTCAGCGGAAACATTTGCTAAGATGAGAGCTGGTGAGCAAGGTAATTTGGCTAATTGTGCAAAACTTGTTGCTTATGGAGGCTCAGTAGTGCTTTCATGTTATTTGGCTGGGACCAGCTACAACTTACAATTCTATGTAGTCCCAAGACCTGTGCAGTCATTGTGGGTCTCAGAGACAGTTTGAGAATGAAACTGCTTTCTTTTGCCAAAGAAGTCCATCATGTTGACACATGTCATAGTTTCAGTTTTACCAATGCTATTTTGTCAGAGTATGCTGATGTTTTCAGTGACAAGTTAGGCAAACTTCCAGTTGTGTACACCATGAAAATAGACTCAAGAGGTCAGACCAGCAAGGAGAGTTCCGATAGCTATGCAGAACAAAGTCAAGGCCCAGTTGGATAAAATGTGCAGCAAGGTGTAATTTGTCCAGTTTCAGAACCAACTGAATGGCTATCTTCCATGGTAGCTGCTCATAAGAAGAGCTCAGATGAAATCAGAATATGCTTTGATCCAAGAGACTTGAATAAAGCATTAAAGAGACCTCATCATCCTATGTGTGCAGTCGAGGAAGCTGCAGACCTGATGCCAAATGCCACTGTTCTTTCTTTCCTGGTTGCAAAGAGTTCATTTTGGCAATGATGCTTGATCGCAAATCTTCACTACTGACTACATTCAGTACTCCATTTGGTAGATATTGATTTCTCAGGATGCCTTTTGGAATAAATTCTGCAAGTGAACTCTTTCACCGTGCAATGGAGCAAATTTTATGGGGTTATCGATGTGCCATAACAGTAGATAATTTATTGGTTGGAGGCAGTGGTGAAGCAGAGTATGAAGAAACCTCAAAAAAGTTCTAATCAGAGCACGTGAAGTGAACTTGAAGCTCAGTCCTCTGAAATGTAAATTCAGGCTGCCAGAAGTCACATATGTAGGTCATTTATTCACTAGCAATGGCTTAAGACTTGATCCATCCAAACAAGCAGCCATTCTTGAGGTGTCAACACCAGACAATGTCCAAGCCCGACAGCAATTCCTTGGTATGGTTAACTATTTGGGCAAGCTTATACCTGACTTTAGTGAGTTGACAGCACCTTTAAGAGAGCTGACATGCAAAAATGTTGCAAAGTCATGGTTGGAACACCACCAGAGAGCATTTGATGACCTCAAGCAGAAAAGTGCCACCTCACCTACATTTTCTGTGATGCTTCAAAGTTTTGGTCTTGGTGCAGTTATTCTTCAAGAAGGCAGACCAGTAGCCTATGCATCTAGAACACTTACCAAAACTGAAATGCTGTATGCTCAAATTGAGAAAGAACTTTTGGCAATTGTGTTTGCATGTTCAAAGTTCCATGATTATATTTATGGCCGAGCTATTCAGATCAAGACTGATCATCAGCATCTAGTTACTATTTTAAAAAAGCCAATGCTTACAGCTTTAGCAAGATTATAAACGATGCTCAGATTGCAAAAGTACAACTTCAAAATGGTCTATACAAAAGGCAAATTTGTTTATCTGTCTGATACCTTATCCAGATCGCACAGAAATACAATGGAACAGCTTGATGCAGAGAATTTTGACTTTGATGTCATGGAAGTGTGTAATGTTTCTGCCACGAGACTTGATGAGCTGAGAGATCATACAAAGACTGATTCAGTATTGCAGAAGCTCAACTACTTCATTAATATTGGATGGCCGTCTAAGCAATCTTGGGTACCGCCAGAAGTGCAACCTTATTTTTCTTACGGAGATGAGATGTTGATGGAAGATAGTATAATTTTCAAAGGTCCTAAAGTTGTCATTCCTACTTCCTTACAACATGAATATATCCAGATTTTACATTGTGGCCATCTAAGTTACGATTCTACCAAAAGAAAGGCGATAGGACTAGTATTTTGGCATTCTCTATCAAAAGATATTGATAAAGTACTTTCATCTTGTTTAGTATGCAGTAGTACTAAACCACATTTGCAAAAAGAGCCACTTCAGCTAAGCCAAATTCCTGAACTACCTTGGTCAACAATAGCCACTGACATATTCAAGTAGAACAGTCAGCATTACTTAGTGTTGGTAGACTCTTATTTGAACTAGTTTGAGATCGATTTGCTACCTAACCTAACTTCCACTACTGTTATTACTAAGCTGAAACATCTTTTCTCAGTCCATGGCAGTCCACATAAACTTATCTCTGACAACGGTACCCAGTTTACCAGTCAATTGTTTCAGAGATTTCCAAAAGAGTGGGACTTTGTTCATGTTACAAGTATTTCAGAATATCCAAGTCAAATAGCCAGGCTGAGCGTGCAGTACAGAGTGCAAAGCAATTGCTAGAGAGGTCAAAGCATGAAAATACCAATGTCTTTTTAAATTTACTCAGTCTCAGAAATATACCCTGGGACAACATCCTTGGCTTGCCTGCTCAGAGACTTCTATCTAGGCAAACTAGAACAACCTTGCCTATCAGTTCCATCTTGTTGGTGCCTAAAGCTAAAAGCAACAGAGCTATCAAAGCCCAACTATTCAGAAAGCATTCTTTTCAGAAGTTCAGCTATGATAAAATGAGCTGATCTCTTTGTCTGTTGGAAAAAGGAGAGACAAATGGTGAAAGGCTTTGACCGGATTGGTCAAATGAGAGGTATATGTGCCGAGCCAAGCTCCTACTTCGTAGACTCAGGAGGTATAGATTACAGGAGGAACCGTAGACATCCCCTTCCTGTTGCAGAACCAATAGTGCAGCATCATTCTTGGCATCATTCCTGTGATACAGACTCTAGATCTCAGAGCAATCCAGACATTGTTCCTATTGAAGAACGTGTCTCAAAACCTACTTCCATTCCTGATGATGTCCCAGATGTCCCCAAAGTTGAACATTCAGTAAAGACACTTTCCATTGCTAGACCTAGTTCTAATTTTTAAGTCACATGATTTAGTCATATTTCCAGATCCAGTGTGAAATACACAGCAACCTGCATGTGATTGTTTATGTGTATATAGTTTTGTATAACTGCATGTCAAAGGATAATTTCTGTACAACTGCATGTCAATCAATGTCATTAATGCATGAGCTTTTTCTCAAAGAGGGAGAATGCAGAACAGTGTGTGCTGTATTTTTAAGAAGCATTTCCAGCTGTTGCACGTGCATATAAGTAGCGAGCATGTGCAGGCAGCAGTGCCATTTTGAGAGAGCAGCCAGAATGTGAAAATATATGAGTGCGGCAGTCAGTCTATTTATAAGTTTATCTAAGTTTAAGTTACTAAGTGTCACTCTCCTACTCTGGACACAATAGAAGAGTCTTTGTGGGTTCTGTTCAAACAGCTTTATTTTATACAAACACATCACGATAGAAGTTTACTGACTTTGACTTAAGTACCATATACAAACTAATTGCTAGAATCATACATGCTTACTCTCTGGCTGTACTCTCAAAATGGCACTAGGAATGGCACGTGCTTGATATTTATACATGCACATTACATCTTTGACATGCTTCTTAAAGACACAGCACACAGCACGTGCACTCTGATCTACACTAAGCTTCAATCCTGATGTGTTTGTATATAGTAAATCCGCTTGAATAGAACCCACAAGTGTTCGTCTGTTTTATCTTGACCAGACAAGTGACAGCTTTACTGGCTCAGAAAGGGAGTCTATAGGCCTGAAAAGAACATGCTAGAAAAGGAAAAATACCACAATAAATACACACACAAACACGCATATATATGACCCTATACAGTTAGTGAATCTTTTTGTACTCTTCGTTTTGTTATTTAATAAGGTATGTACCTATGAACAGGTTTCACTTTGAAGAAAATCAGTAGATCTCTGAGGGCCAAAAGAAGGAAATGAGTGTACAGCAAATACATACACATTTGGAGGAGTGTGATGTGAAATTTTTATATCTTAATATTTAATTTTCCTACTTCTGATGCTTTAAAACAAAAACTGGCTGGCTGAAACATTAGCATACATATACACTGTTTTATTACATATCTATATCGACATTCCTGGGTGTGAGTATCTGCTCAGTGGTAGGCTTCCCCTCATAGCTGGAAATCTGAAATGTATTTGTGCCTGTTGCTGGCAACATCTACTGCAATATGTGTCACTTTGTGAAATACTGTGACCTTTATTAAAAGTACTATAACTTGACATGGAAAGGAGTGTCTGGTCTGGACTGGTTTGTACTGACACAAATCAAGAATATTGACGGTTACAGCAAGGATAACCTAATACTGGTTAATTACTGAAAGGGAGGAACGTGACTGCAAAATGCAAGTAAACTGACTGTGCTGTAGCTGCCCTTTGTCTGAATGCAGTCCTAGTAAGCTGAAAGCACAGTAGCAGTATAAAAGCTTAAGCTGCTCAGTTTACATTACTGAGCAGAAAGTGCTTGTGTTGTAAAGTATAGTAAGCCCTTGAATCTGACTGAGCTTTTGCCTGCTGTTACCTGGTGACTGATAATAACATTTCACTAGTAGCTAATTTATTTAGATTAGAAATATAGAATACTCCCCTTAGTGTAGAATAACATGTCTGTCATAGTAATTTTTAGTAATGATTCACATACTGCATGAGTTTTCCTTTGGCTGAATAAATACATTTCAGTAGTTTTTTTTGTGCTCAGTCCCATTATTCAAAACAAAGATCAAGAAAGATGGTATTTTCTATAAGATTTAATCTTTCAGTGAAATCTCATCAGATAAGCTAATTTCTATTAATTTGCACTTGCTAAAAAATTTTATAACTTGGTGGTTTTTTGACCTCTAAATTAGTTATACTATTTAAGGGGGTTCAGTGAGTGACGCCTCTGAAATCGGGGCTATGTGCTTTGCTTCCCACAGGGAAAAATAAAGCTGTTAGTGAGTTCCAGCATGCTGAAGTAGGTTTGCCTATCTGGGTTTCCCTGAAGTAAGACCTAATGATATAAATAATAACCAGGAAAGGTTTTTCTTGCCAAGTCCAAACATTATTTTGCAGTGTTGTGTTATGAAAGATGCTGTTACTAACTGAAACCTAACATTATTTGCACCACTCTCTTATTTATTTCCATCTACTACATATCAGAGAATGTTATTAAACTGCTTCAGTGCAAAAAGACAGAGCTTAGACATGTATCTTTTTAATCACTGTAAGAAAGTAATACTTAATGACCATGATTACACACTTCTAAACTTTCTAGCGGTCATTAAACTGTCAGAGTGGCCAAGCTGTTGAGACTACTGTGAGGCAGCATTTTCATTGTCTTTATAGTTGATATTTATTTATTTAACATGGTAACTATGTAAGTACTGTGGTCTGAGGACCCATTTCAGGCACAACCTGGACTAAAAACACAGAAAACAAGACATTTTTACAGTAGTATTGCTCAATCAAGAATAAAAGTTACAAGTTATATACATCAAATGCAGGTGTAGAATGTAAACATATCAAGGAATGTAAAACAAAGATGGAAGGAATAAAATGTGATAACAACAATAGGCATATTTAAAATTGTATATCAAAAGGATGATAATACACAACTATGTGACAGATAGAAAGGGAAGTATGAAGGTGAAAGAAGGTAGGTGGGGGAGGAGATAAAAATGAGAGAAGGAGGTATAAAAGAGTAGGTTGATAGAAAGGTAATAGTTTCCAGAAGGTATACATTTGGGTGGAGGGAGGGAAAGAGGCAGTAAAATAGGCAGCATAGTAGTAAGTCAAAGTAAACTTTATTGTCATTTAGAACTGCACATAATGCAGCTAAACAAAATTAAGTTGCTTTGTTCCCAGTGCCTTAAGCAGCATTCTACCATCACCCAAAATGATGCCTTTGTACAAACAGAAAATGATTGACTTTAACAATTGGCTTATTTTCTGGTGTCATTCCAAGGGGGTCCAGTACCTGACAGCCTGGGAAGATATGATTGGCAGACCATGATGCTTTGCTAGAGATGGCCTGCATCTGTCTCACTTGGGCTTCAGGCTTCTGGCAAAGGCCCTTGCCTCCCCCATAGTGCCTTTTTTAGGAAAAGTCATGAGGTCGATACTGCCAACATAAAAATTCCAACAAAATGCAAATTAAAGGTCATGCTGCTAAACACTATGAGTCTAAACATGAAACTGCAATCATTGCAAGTATTCTTAACCCTGGAAGATGCTGACATTTGTGCAGTCACAGTAACCTGGTTCAGAGCTGCAGAGAACACGCCAGCCTTACCTGGTTACTCATCCTGTCATACATTCAGAACCTAAACTGTGGGCAGCAAAGCCAAAGTAGGTAGAGCTTCAATATATATTAAAGACACACACACCTCCAGGCTGGTCAAGCAGTATGACGCACAGGAGACACTCCAGGTGCAGTTAACCGCGGACAAGACCCGTGTTCAAATTATAGATAACTACAGGCACCCACATTTGACTCAAGATACCCACTCCACCTATCTGGACCTCTTCAAATCTGTCAAGATTCAACCCTTTACCCTGATCCTGGGTGACTTTAATTACCCAACCATAGACTGGAAAAAGTACTCGTGCCAGAACACAAATGCCCAGAGATTCCTCGATTTTATCAGTGCAAATGCCTTGGAACAGCTGGTTGATACCCCCACAAGAGGTGATAATATCTTGGACTTGGTATTAACCAGCATGAGTAACCACTGCAGCACCCCTACAGTATCATCCTCCCTGGTAACATCTGACCATAAAGCGGTCACTTTCAAAGTCACCATCTCCCCTGACCCCCCTCCCCCCAGCTAGGGTCAAACAAAAAAACTTCTCCCAAACTGATTATAACCTCCTGAGGGATGGGATAAACAGCTTCACAGCCCCCTTCCCCTCTCTATGAGCTGGCACCAATGTCCAAATATACAGCAAAGTTTTATATGAGCATTTATATAGATGCATGGAGTCAGGAATACCTGACAAGACAAAATCATCTTCCGCAAGGAAGAGTAAACTTGTCTGGTGAATGTCTGCAATAAATAAACTATATAACAAAAGGAAAAAAATTGCTGTCTATGATCAAGAAGGAGCAGGTGCCCAATTGGAAGCAATCACTCCTTAGCCTGAACAAGCAAATAAGAGCACTAGTGAAATCCTCTAAATCCAACTATGAGTCCAAATTGGCCACATCTACTAGAGACAGTCATAAGGCCTTCTTCACATATGTCTGCAAACTCAAAGGAAGCACCCAGATCTGTTCAGAACTGGTGGTCTAGGACACACAAATGCTGCATATATAGCCAATCTACTGGCTGACAGATTCAGCAAAAACTTCTAACCTGTGTTCCCCCATCAGTAAATCAGAACTTCCTCAGTACCTGCCTGCCACCCCTTATCTCTAGGGAACAGGTCATCACTGCCCTCTCATAGGCAAAAAATATAGCCTCCATGGGACCCAATAACATCCCAGGCTGCATTCTACATGAACTCAGGCATGAACTTGCAGCACCATTAGGCAACCTATTAAGTCAAAGCCTGAGTACTGGCTTTGTCCCAGCCGAGTGGAGGACAGCCACTGTCATCCCTTTCCACAAAGGTGGAGTGTCCACCGATCCTTGAAATTATAGACCCATCAGCCTTACTAGCCTGATCTGCAAGGCCATGGAATGGATTATCATGGACCTTGTTAATAGGGACATTGGCAACCTCCAAACACTTGACCCCACACAGTTTGGCTTTGTCAAGGGTAGGTCATGTCTGTTAAATCTGGTCGATTTCTTTGAGACAGTCAACAAAGCCATGGAGGAGGGGAAGACAGTGCACACCATCTAGCTTGACTTGGCCAAAACCTTCAACACTATTCCTCACTCAGGCTTAATAGATAAACTCTCTCAACTAGGCATCAATCCATATGTTACCAGATGGGTAGCAAACTGACTCGCTAATAGAACTAACTCCTGGTTGGTTTTTATCAGTTGGTGGTTTTGGATGTTCTGGTTTTTAGTTGGTCTTCCTTTTCTCAGTTTTTTTGTGGAATTCACTGATAGAACCCAACTATTCCAAATAGGGGAAGCCACCTCAAGCAGTAGACCCGTAACGAGCAGCGTACCCCAGGGATTGGTCTTAGGGCCTCTGTTATTCAGGATATACATCTCTGAGGTGCCAGCTAAAACCAGTGGGCTATGGATGACCAGGTTTGCAGATGACTGCAAGCTGGGTACAGTCATCAATTCCCCTAGTGATGTGGATGTCTTCCAAGAGAGTCTCACCCAAACAAATGACTGGTACCAGAAACATGGCCTCAAGCTGAATGCCAACAAATGTGTCATCTTCCCCTTTGGGGAGAGTGACGTCCCCACATATTATCACATAAATAACAACGTCCTAAGTATACAATCAGTAGTTAAGATTTGGGCACCCAGGTTGATAGCAACCTGACTTTTGACCACCAGGTTGTTTCCGTTGTATGGAAAGCGTTCTACATGGCCCACCTCATAAGCAAGGGTAATCCATATTTTACCAGAAAGACAGAGCTTTGGCATGTATATTTTTAATCACTGTAAGAAATTAATACTTAATGACCATGATTACACACTTCTAAACGTTCTAGTGGTTTCTAAACTGTGAGAGTGGCCAAGCTGTTGAGACCACTGTGAGGCACCACATGGGTTAGTAACAGAGCCAGGCATTTTCATTGTCTTTATAGCTGATATTTATTTATTTAACATGGTAACTATGTAAGTGCTGTGGTGTGAGGACCTATTTCAGGCACAACCTGGACTAAAAACACAGAAAACAAGACATTTTTAAAGTAATATTGCTCAATCAGGAACAAAAGTTACAAGTTACATACATCAAATGCAGGTGCAGAATGTAAAACATATCAAGGAATGTAAAACAACGATGGAAAGAATGAAATTTGATAACAACAATAGGCATATTTAAAATTACATATCAAAAGGATGATAATACACAACTTTGTGACTGATAGAAAGGGAAGTATGAAGTTGAAAGAAGGTATGTGGGGAGGAGGGAAAAATGAGAGAAGGAGGTATAAAAAAGTAGGTTGATAGAAAGGTAGTTACCAGAAGGTAGACATTTTGGGTGGAGGGAGGGAAAGAGGCAGTAAAATAGGCAGCACAGTAGTAAGTCAAAGTAAACTTTATTGTCATTTAGAGCTACACATAATGCAGCTAAACAAAATTACATTGCTTTGTTCCCAGTGCTTTAAGCAGCATTCTACCATCACCTAGAATGATGCCTCACTACAAACAGAAAATGATTGACTTTAGCAATTGGCTTAGTTTCTGGTGTCATTTCAGGGGGATCCAGTACCTGACAGCCTGGGAAGATATGATTGGCAGACCACAATGCTTTGCACGAGATGGCCTGCATCTGTCTCACTTGGGCTTCAGGCTTCTAGCAAAGGCCCTTGCCTCCCCCATAGTGCCTTTTTTTAGGAAAAGTCATGAGGTCGATACTACCAACATAAAAATTCCAACAAAATCCAAATTTAAGGTCATGCTGCTAAATACTAGGAGTCTAAACATGAAACTGCACTTATTGCAAGCATTCTTAACCCTGGAAAATGCTGACATTTGTGCAGTCACAGAAACCTGGTTCAAAGCACCCAACCTTACCTGGTTACTCATTCTGTTATACATTCAGAACCCAAACTGTGGGCAGCAAAGCCAAAGGAGATGGTACTTCAAATATATTAAAGACACGCACAGCTCCAGGCTGGTCAAACATTATGACTCACAGGATATTCAGGTGCAGTTAACTGTTGACAAGACCCCTATTCAAATTATATCTAGCTACAGGCCCCCAAATTTGACTCAAGATGCCCACTCCACCTATCTGGACCTCTTCAAATCTATCAAGATTCATCCCTCTACACTGATCCTGAGTGACTTTAATTACCCAACCATAGACTGGAAAAAACTACTCATGCCAGAACACAAATGCCTGAAGATTCCTCAATTTTATCAATGCAAATGCCTTGGAACAGCTAGTCAATACCCCCACAATACCCCCACAAGAGGTGATAATATCTTGGACTTGATATTAACCAATATGAGTAACCACTGCAGCACCCCTACAGTATCATCCTCCCTGGTAAGATCCGACCATAAAGCAGTCACCTTCAAAGTCACCATCTCCCCTGACCCTTTCTTTAGCTATGGTCAAACAAAAACCTTCTCCAAAGCTTATTATAACCTCCTGAGGGATGGTATAAACACCTTCACAGCCCCCTTCCTCTCTCTAGGAACTGGCACCAATGTCCAAATCTACACCGAATTACTAAACAAGCATTTATATAGATACATGGAATCAGGAATATCTGACAGGACAAAATCATCCTCTGCAAGAAAGAGTAAACCTATCTGGTGGACCTCTGTAATAAATAAACTGTATCACAAAAGGAAGAAATTGCTGTCCAGGATCAAGAAGGAGCAGGTGCCCAAATGGAAGCAATCTCTCCTTAGCCTGAACAGGCAAATAAGAGTACTAGTGAAATCTTCTAAATCCAAATTGGCCACATCTACTAGAGACAGTCATAAGGCCTTCTTCTTATATGTCCACAATCTCAAAGGAAGTACCCAGATCTGTTCAGAACTGGTGGTCAAGGACACCACATACACAAATGCTGCAGATATAGCCAATCTACTGGCTGATAGATTCAGCAAAAACTTCTCCCCTCTGTCCCCCCATCAGTAAATCTGGACAACCCCAGTACCTACCCACCACCCTTTCTCTCTCTAGGGAACAAGTCTTCACTGCCCTCTCAAAGGCAAAAAATACAGCCTCCGTGGGACTCGATAACATCCCAGGCTGCATCCTACATGACCTCAGGCATGAACTTGCATCACCATTAGGCACCCTATTCAACCAAAGCCTGAGTACCAGCTTTATCCCAGCCGAGTGGAGGACAGCCACTGTCATCCCTTAAAACAAAGGTAGGGCATCCACCAATCCGGGAAATTGTAGACCCATCAGCCTATCTACCCTGATCTGCAAGGCCATGGAATGGATTATCATGGACCTCATTAACAGGGACATTGGCAATCTCCAAACACTCAACCCCATGCAGTTTGGCTTTGTCAATGGAAGGTCATGTCTGTTAAATCTAGTCGACTTCTTTGAGAGAGTCACCAAAGCCATGGAGGAGGGGAAGACGGTGCATACTGTCTACCTTGACGTGGCCAAAGCCATTGACACTATTCCCCACTCGAGCTTAATAGATGAACTCTCTCAACTAGGCATCAATCCATATGTCACCAGATGGGTAGCAAACTGGCTCACTGATAGAACCCACCTAATCAAAATAGGGGAAGTCATCTCAACAAGTAGACCCGTAACAAGCAGTGTACCCCAGGGATCGGTCTTAGGGCCTCTATTATTCGGGATATACTTTTGTGAGGTGCAGGCCAAAACCAGTGGGCTATGACTGACCAAGTTTGCAGATGACTGCAAGCTGGGCACGGTCATCAATTCCCCAAGTGATGTGGATGCCCTCCAAGAGGGCCTCACCCAAACAAATGACTGGTACCAGAAACACGGCCTCAAGTTGAATGCCAAAAAATGCATCATCATCCCCTTTGGGGAGAGTGATATCCCCACATATTATCACATTAATAACAATGCCCTAAGTACACAATCAGTAATGGGGGATGTGGGCGCCCAGGTTGATAACAACCTGACTTTTGACCACCATGTTGTTTCCGTTGTACAGAAAGCATCTACATGGCCCACCTCATATTTAAGGGTATCTCATCCAGGGACAAAGAGGTCATAACATCCCTGTATTCTTCCCTTATAAGGCCAATTATTGAGTACAACACCTCCTTCGGCATGTATCTCGCAAAGAACATGCAGCAGCTGGAGAGACCACAGAGGTCCTTCACCAGGAGATTCCTGGGCCTGAAACATCTGCCCTACACAGATAGGCTGAAATCCCTGTCCCTCTACTCAGTTTCATACAGACTCCTCAGAGGTGACCTCTGTCTGGCATACAAAGCAATCTTAGACCCCACCTTGATGGGACTGCTGCATATCCGCAGGTCAAGCTCCACTTGAGTAAGCCATATGCATGACTTCAGCCTGGTCTGTGATATCAGTAGGACTTGCTGGCGGGACAGATTTGTGTCCCAGGGAGTCCCCATATGTGGAATACACTCCCTCTCCATGTCAAGCAGAGTACCTCATTATCCCTTTTTAAGCAGAATCTGGATAACTCGATAGAAAACAGAAAATACACCACTGGGATTCCACCTGTGTCCCTGCTGGGCAGGGGCTTTGGATGCTGATGTGTCTAAACATTGGCTTAACTCTGGGCTAGACATAAAAGGGCCTCAGGGCCAATAGCCTAGTAACCTCCTATGATCCTATGAACATACATGCATACTACAATACTAAGTAGTATTTAATAGTCTAGTAAACAGTCAAATGAAACTTAGTTGAATAGGTTTAGAGTTCAAGGTTGTCAAAGCACGGACATACAGCTCTGCCCCTGAAGTCATTTTTAAGGGCTTTATAAAAGTTTATGTATGTGGTTATGCATCTGATTTCTTGTGGAGTTGTGTTCCAGTATGTTGGAGATAATTTGGAAAACCTTTTTCAGCTGTAGTCAACATGGAGTCTCTAAAGTGAGGAACTGTGCTTAGTTGTTGACAGTAGTGGTTATTTAGGAGTTTATATGAATGTTGAAAAGAAAAGTCGCCTGTCATGAGAAGGAAGCCGTTTAACTTTACTAATAGTGATGCAGTTATGCTCTGTGTATGGACAAAGGTGTACAGATTCGAGAATGTTATTTTGAGTTTTCTGTAGTAAGTGCAATTTTTTGAAAGAGAAGGTATTCCAGCAAATGCAGTAAGACCCCAGTAGTGATGGCTTGGCTAGGCTTCTTTTATAAGTAGGTTTGATATCTTGTAGGATACTTTAAGCTAGGCAAGAACCTTCTGAGTCTGTTGTTCAACACATTGTCCAAATGAAAGAGATTGATCCAGAATAAGACCAAAATATTTTTGCTGTGCTACTGTAGGGATTAAATTGTTTCTGGGGACAAGAATGTGAATAGGTTGTGTCTGTGAGAGCCTCTTTGTAACTACAAATAACACCATGGTGGACAGTTTAGCATTACTTGTGAGTGTGTTGTAAAGGATCCATTTCCACAGTATCTTAAAGTCATTTTACAGTCCAGTATCAATGCTCTTATGGGAAGAAGCTGTCCTTGTGATGTCAGTGCTGTCTGTGTAAAGAATGCAGTTCAGGTTGGGAAGGTCTGGTGGAAGGTCATAAATGTACAAGAATAAGATTGGCCCCGATATATAACCTTGAGATACACTCACATTTGAGGCAGATGCCATTCCTTGCAAGCTTTAATTATGAAAGATCTATTCATGAGATAATTATCAAACCAAGCACATACTTCCATGGAAAATCTGCACTTATTTTGTTAAGTAGCGAGGAGTGGTCCACACACTCAAAGGCCAATGAATGATGTCCAGTTATCTATCTATTTTCAGTGTTGGTGTTGATGCTATTTGTGAGTGTAAAATATGACTGTGGCATTATTGTATTTGAGCCTAAAACCATGTTGTTTGTCTGAAATAGTAGAATATGGAATTAGGAAATCTTACATCTCCTTATAAATTATTTTCTCAAGACTTTTAGCAAGAGTGTCCAGGGTTTAATAGTGGATGCTTTTGATAGAGGGATACTCGTGGCTGTTTTCAGGAGATTATGACTTAATTTTGTGGTCAAAGTAAGATTGTAGGTAAGGTCAGTGGAGCAGAGAGTATTTGTCAACCTTGTTTGAAGATAATGTGAGTGAATAGTGTAGACTGTACTGTTAGATTGTGGTGATATTTTGCTAAGATGTTCTTTGACTGGTTTTATGGTAATTGCTTTGAAACTGAATAGGGGCTACTCAGGATATTCATGTAGTGGGTGAGGTGGAGGAGAGAGTAGGCCAGAGTTAGACTATGTGTGGATTTGGAAGTGTTAAAAAATTCCTTGGTTAGCTATTATTTTTACTTTACTTCCAAATTGTCTAGGGTTATGTAGTGAAGTTAATTGTAGGTTCCTGCAAAAGTTCGATTTTGCCTTGTTGACAGCAGTTCTGGCTTGTTTTCTTATTAGTTTTCAATGAGTGAGTCTGTTTACTTTGTGACTTAACCATCTAGCTCTAAGTGGATAAAATATTTTCTGAACTGGAAGTAGGTTATCAATGGATATGCTGAGAGCATTGTGAGATCAGTCTGAATCATATCAGTTATAGCGATCAGTCTCACTATGCTCAGCTGATAATGTATTTGCAGAGCTTTGGGGTACATTTCTAATTGTTATGTAGTTAGGAGGATATCTACTGGCTTTTAGAATCCATCCTGTTTTAAAAGGGACACTGTCACTTATGGAATTAGGCAAAAAATGTAAGGATTGGTATAGATGGGGTATGTTAGTAAGCACTATATCCAACAAAACAAGCTTGTTGGTAGGACTGTGTATTGTTGTAGCTGAGTCAACTAGTTTGGTAAATGAAGAAGAGATTGCTTTAAGCTTAGATCTCAAGGGACCTGGTAAATTAGTTTATGTCATCAAGTGCTAGAAGCTTGTTGTGCCTGGGTATTAATATTTTTTTACCCAGGTTCTCAAAAAGTTAAATGTTTGATGGAGGGGGACTGTATGCATTAGCAAAGAAGAGTTTAATATGACCTGAGATTGGTAATAGTACCAATGTCCATTTGCAGCTTTTGTCAGTGGTAATACTGCTTTTAATAGTGATAGTGGAGATAATTTTAGAGTTCTTTTTATAAGAGTTATGACACCTCTGATTCTTTTAGTTCCCGAGCGATTATCAAAGAAGGCTGCATAATTGTTTGAAATGTAAGGTGACAGGTAAGAGTCCTCCTTATATCAGAATTCAGTAATGGCCAGTTTTGTTGGATTGTATTGTTGTTGTACCCAAGCTTCTAGTTGTGATGATTTGTTAATTATGCTAGTGATAGTCGTTGTGGCTGTTTTAAAATTAAATGGTCCAGAGTTAAGTTAAATATCACCTGCAAGCATAAGAAGGATGATTGTAGGCAATTTAGCTGAGGTGGGCATGAAGAATGAAGAAAGAGTGAGGACTGGTATGTGCAGACAGGAGGGTCTGTGCCATTGTTTTATTCAGAAATGTGCATGTATATTTAGACAATGTTATCCACTTTAACAGGTTACTAGAAGTGGTAGAATATATTAAAGTGGTGTAAGTAGCAGAATGTGATTTACTGTGGTGGGTGGTATAGCGTAAACTTATGACAAAGAAGGTTATACGTTTGTACACTGTGGTGGCTAGCACTTGAGAATAAGAATCTTTTCCAGGAAAGCTTTTATTAGTAGGTATAGAGTGTGCTGATATACGACTGAGGAGGAAGCAATTTTTGTATAGGGTGAAGACCAATAAGTGTAAAAGCATTGTGCCAGGGGATGGCTGGGGATGAGGGTTGGAGAACAATGACGCAAGCCACCGACTGCACTACTGTGTGAAGCTGGGCAGTGTGCACATGAACACAACTGACATGGTCCTATGGCACACATGTGGGAAATAAGTCAAATGTGAAATAGCAGCTTAATCAAATCTATAGTATGCCCACACTAGAAAAAAATGCAGTAACTAGGCCAGTCAGCCATTGTATTGGACAGTGTCAAGCTCAGCAATGTTTGGTTTAATTGTGGTAGTGGCAACACCCCTAATATTACAAATTCACTGAGTGAAAAGTCAGTGGTAACATCTCCAAAACTATTTAGAACAGTGAAGGGCTTGATGGAACGAGTTACTAAGGGCTGCCATATATTGATGACGCAATCAATGTACTACACCAGCAAGCACAGCATGGGCTAAGCAATCAAAAAACAGACAGGCAGCAGACAACTATTTTAATTCAAGCTCACTACATAGCGCTTTCCTGTACTGTGAATGTAGATGCTGTTTGAAATGGTCTAGAGTTATCACTGCACTGAGAGCTTCATGATATTCTAAAACAGAAGGCTGGGAATTGTTGTAGGTATTTACTATATGTACGTCTTCACCTGAAATCAAGGACAGTAACTATGTGCAAATATTTTGGCAGATGTGTAAAGGATTATAGCTATTACACAGAGATAATATAAGAAAAATAAAGAATGATACAAGGCAAGCATAATGGTTAAAGAATAAAGTGGGCAGGATGCAAAATGAAGGTGAGTAAGATAAGACTAGGATTGCAAAGTACTGCTGTTATCATATTAGTTGCAGCAATACAAGTTGGAGAATAATAGCAGAATGCAGAACAAGCAAAGGTCAAAGTCATTATCTCAACTGGAAGCTAGAATACAGCAGTATCATCTGAAAGAAAAAAAGCTTTTCCTTTTGGTCAGTGATACAAAGTTAATCAAATGATTTAATACACAAGAAGGTTTAGGAGACTTGGCAAAGACAGGCAAAATGATCTGTGTCAGCTTAAATTCAATGCAGATAATGTATGTGTAGTGAAAACTGAGGAAAGCAGTACTCAAATGGAAGATCAAGTAATGGTTGAGATTAGTTTAGTACTGCAAGCACTTCATGGTGAGTCTTGCATAGTACTTGCCACTTTGTTAAACAGAGAATAAACAGTACATTAGTGTAGCTGTCATGTGTAGTGCTAGGAAGGGTACAAACCACTCATTCTGAAATATATACCAACTGAGAACTGGAATGTCTCAGAAGCCAAATGTGCATTCCAGACCTACAGCATTCGGATCAAATTGTTGGACAGAACAACTGTAAAAGCACATCTGCCACTCAAGATGAGATATCAAACATATGGTGAAGATAAACCATCTGATCAGACTCACAAAATTAATACTGATTGAACTATAGGCTTCAGGTCATCCTTAAAATAGGTGAATCAAAAGGAGTTAGAGACAATTATTAGGTGAGTAGGATAGAAGGTGATAACGGTTAATACAATTTATCACTAAAACCATGATAGGCAGCTTTCAAAACATTTTGTTG
This sequence comes from Protopterus annectens, assembly GCF_019279795.1. Lineage (NCBI taxonomy): Eukaryota > Metazoa > Chordata > Ceratodontiformes > Protopteridae > Protopterus > Protopterus annectens. The sequence goes on from NC_056747.1 coordinate 982,515,173, forward strand.
TTCAGTCTGTAAAGTGTTTTAAGTGTCCATGGAAGAATGATGGCAGAGCAGCTTTTCTCTTCACTCACTGCATTAGTGTCCGAGAATACAAATAGATAAAAAATAGCAGTAAGATAATATTTAACTTTACTGCATGCTTCTGAATGTCAGGCAATAGAGAAATAAAGATGCAGTCAGAATCAGGTTACCAACTGAAGTCCTGTGTGGAACCAGTCAATGAGTGCATGAGCACAACCAACACATCCTCATGGCACACACATTGAGGAAAGTCAAATGTGAAACAGCAATTCAACTAGGATTGTGTGAATGTATATTTAGGCAATGTTATTCACCAGAATCGGCTGTTAGTAGTGGTAGAATATATTAAGGATGTTTAGAGAGTAGGCCCCTGTATGTCACCACCCGGATTGGAGAAAAAGCATTCTGCAGCAGGGTGTTAATGTACAGGTAATGCTTGCTGAAAAACAATTCCTCCACTCACAGCAACATATTAAGCTGCCATGAAACTCGGACATCAAAAAACAAACGGCTACCATTTGTATACACTCATTAAACAGCATTTTGCTGTTTAGTGAGCATAAAAATAAACATAAAAAGTGTGCGTGTGTGTTTGCACGTGCACATATGTGTGTGTATCTGTTTGCATCTGTGTGTGTGTGTGTGTGTGTGTGTGTGTGTGTGTGTGTGTGTGTGTGTGTGTGTGTGTGTGTGTGTGTGTGTGTGTGTGACTGTATCTCTTAACTCCACTAAAATTGAATTAGTGACCTACACAAAACTGTTAGGGGTAATAATCGACAAAAGCCTAAAATTTGATCTCCATGTTCATAATAACATCAGTAAGACCCACAAAAAACTAGGACTACTCTACCTGTTCCTCTCCCTCCCAACAAAACAAGTACTTGCCTCATTTTACCTACTTCCTTCCCTAATTTATGGTGCACCGCTATTAACCAATCTCCAGTCCTCCCTGAAAACTAAACTAGAAACACGAGATAACAAGACAGCTAAATTCAAACCAAATAGTCACTACTCTGCCCATCACTGTATTGCCCCAAGTAAACTACATTGGCTTGAATTTCCCTACTACTTAACCTTTCTTCAGCTAACTACCACACACAAATTATTTAATAAACCTCAAGACTGCCCTGCCCTAAAGTCCTTATTCATCCCTTATAACCCTAATAGGCCCCTAAGATCTGAAAACTGACACTTTCTATAAATTTATGAACCTAAACTACCTGCTGGTCAGGTCACCCCACAGTTTTTCTACTGGATTTAGGTCTGGGCTCTGTCCCGGCTCCAAAACTTTAATTTTCTTCTGGTGAAGCCATTCTTTTGTTGATTTGGATGTATGCATGGGGTCATTGTCATGTTGAAAGGTGAAATTCCTCTTCATCTTCATCTTCAGCTTTATAGCAGACACCTGAAGGTTTTGGGCCAAAAGTGACTGGTATTAGGAACTGTTCATAATTCCCTCCACCTTGGCTAAAGACCCAGTTCCAGCTGAAGAAAAACAACTCCAAAACATGATACTGCCACCAGCATGCTTCATCGTGGGGATGGTGTTCTGTTGGTGATGCAAAGTGTGTTTTTTGCGCCAAATGTACCTTTTGAAATTGTGGCCAAAAAGTTCAGCCTTGGTGTCATCAGACCATAACACATTTGCCCACATGTTTTTGGGAGACTTGATGTATTGTTTTGCAAATTTTAGCCAGGTCTGGGTGTTTTTCTGTGTAAGAAAAGGCTTCTATCTTGTAACCCTACCCCATGGTCCAGACATATGGAGAATACGGGAGATTGTTGTCACATGTAGTACACAGCCAGTACTTGCCAGAAATTCCTCCAGCTCCTTCAGTATTGCTGTAGGTCTTTTGGCAGCCTCCCTGACCATTTGTCGTTCATAGGTTCATAGGTTCATACTAGGCTATCTGCCCTAGGGCATTTATAAGCCTAGCCAGAGTGTGTGTGGCTTTCACCACCCCTTAGGATGAGAATACTATACCCATTAGTTTGCTGTGCCTCTGTCCAGCAGTGATACAGAGATGATTCCCGGGGTAAACCTACGATCTCCCATCCACTCGTCAAGATTTCTCTTGAACAGAGTCAGTGAGGGGCTCTGCCTCACATGGACTGGGATTCTGTTCCATAGTGTAGGGAGTCTCTGTGTGATGAATCTGTCCCTCCAGCACGTCCTATTTATATCCGTGTTGAGGTTTAAGTCTCTTGCTCTCGTGGCTCTGGTGGATTTGGATTTTTTGAGGTGGAGCATGTCCATTAATTCCGGGTTGGACATGGCCTTGTATGTCAGGCACAGATCACCTCTGAGCAGACGGTATGCGACTGAATAGAGCTGGAGTTTCTTCAGTCGGGCATCTGATGACATATGTTTGAGCCCCTTTATCCTTTTGGTGAGGAACTTTTGGGGTCTTTCCAACTGCTGCAGGTGTCAGGTAAGGTACATTCAATGGGGCGTTGTACTCAATCATTGGTCTGATAAGTGAAGAGTACAGGGGTACAATGACCTCTCCTGATCTGGATGTGAATCCCTTCATGATCAGGTGGGCAATGTAGAAGGTCTTCCTAACCACTTTGGCAATGTGAGTGTCAAAAGAGAGGTTACTGTCAACTTGAGTTCCCAGGTCCCTGATAACTTCTTCCGTGTTTAATGGATTACCACCTATGTGGTAATTAGGGGTTACCTTGTTTTCCCCAAAGGGTATGACTATACATTTTTGGCATTTAGCTTAAGGCCATGGCTCTGGCACCAGTTATCCATTTCTATTAGACCTCTCTGGAGGATGTCTGTGTCTGATGGAGTGTCAATTATGGTGCCCAGTTTGCAGTCATCTGCAAATTTTGTCAGCCACAATCCCCCTATGTTTGCCTGCACTTCAGAAAAATAAATGCCGAACAAGAAGGGGCCCAGGACTGAGCCCTGTGGGACACAGCTCATGACCGGCTTAGAGTCTGACATGGCACCAGCAACTCTAACCCTGTGTGTTCTGTCCTTGAGCCAGTTTGCAACCCATCTTGTGACATATGGGTTTACATCTAAGCTGGTGAGCTTTTCTATGATGCCCGAGTGGGGTATTGTGTCGAACGCTTTTGCTAGGTCAAGGTAGGCTGTGTGAACTGCCTTACCCTCATCAATGGCCTTAGTGACTGTTTCGAAAAAGTCGACCAAGTTCACGAGGCAGGATCTGCCCTTGACAAAGCCAAATTGGGTAGGATCCAGTGGCTGTAGGTCCCCAATGTCTTTATTTATGAGTTCCATTATGATCCTCTCCATAGCTTTGCAGACAAGGCTCATCAAGCTTATGGGGCGGTAATTTCCAGGGTCCGTAGAAGCACCGCCTTTGTGGAGTGGGACCACAGTTGCCGTACACCATTCTTTGGGTATGTATCCTGTAGTAAGGCTAAGATTAAACAGCAGCCTTATGTGTGGGTTTAGTTCCTCATTGAGTTCGTGTAGCACACAGCCGGGGACACCATCCGGTCCCACTGATGCTGTGTTTTTTGCTTTAGAGAGAGCAGCTCTCACCTGGGCATCTGAGATGTTTGGGAGGCTAGACTCTGGTGGGATAGATATTTCTAAGTCATCTTGTCTTTTCATGAATTTTGGAGGAACGTTCAGTTCTTTGCAATGTCACTGTTGTACCATATTTTCTCCACTTTTTGATGACTGTCTTCACTGTGTTCCATGGTATATCCAGTGCTGTGGAAATGTTTTTGTACCCTTCTCCTGACTGATACCTTTCAACAATGAGATCTCTTTGATGCTTTGTAAGCTGTCTGCGAACCATGGCTTTTGCTGTAGCAGGCAACTGAGTAAGTGTCAGGAAAATCCTACTAGGACAGCTGAACTTTATTCAGGGCTAATCAGAGTCTCTTTAATTGATGGCAGGTGTGTACCCAAGGAGACTGAATGCTATAATTAAATCAAAAGGTGCTTCAACAAAGTATTAGTTTAAGGGTGTGCACACACAACAATGTTTTAGTTTAAGGGTATGCACACTTATGCAGCCAGCATATTGTGCACTTTTTATTTTTTATATTTTCCCCCTAACATATTTGTTTGTTTTTCAATTGAATTGTACAGGTTGTAGGTCACATTGAAGGTGGGAAAAGTTTTGAATTGATTTATTGTGGTTTCATTTTTTTATATCACAGAAACCTGGTATTAACAGGGCTGTGTACACTATTTATATCCCCAATCGCTTACTAAACCTAATACTCCAACCCCCCCCCCTCCTTAAACATAAATTCCACTAATTATTTCCTACCCCTAAAACTGTCCTCCCACTCCATTAACCTAAAACTCCCTTCCCACTCCCTAACACTAAGATCCGCCTCGCAATCCCTATGCCTAAACTCTTCCTGTTTTTTCTTCCCCGTGGTTGCTTGTCCGAACTCATATACGAGTTCAAGTACCAGCAACATCCCTTACAATCTACAAGGAACTGAAGTCCCTGTCTTTGAGACACTGTTTTTTGAGCACTTAGGACTTGAGTGCCTGTAATGTTCCCCTCTGTATGTATATCTATGGGGATATGTATAAATATAAATATATATATATATATATATATATATATATATATATATATATATATATATATATATATATATGTGTGTGTGTGTGTGTGTGTGTGTGTGTGTGTGTGCAGGACATTGTACTGCGGGAACAGTGTCTTGACATACAGTAGGTAGATACCAAATAGTCAACAGGGGCAGGGGATGTGCAAGCTCGATATTCACTGGGGATTGAGTGATCTTGGAGTTGGTATGTATAATTAGCAGGGGGTATAAGTTGCAAGGGGCTTACCCCCTGTAAGACTCTTGCCATTGGTTTACTCTGCTCTGGAGTAATCCTAGGAGCATGCACAGAATGTACTCAATAATGGGTGTTATAAGGGAAGAATACAGGGATGGTATGACCCCTTTTCCCTGGATGAGACACTCTTACTAATGAGGTATGCCATATAGAAATCTTTCCATACAATGGAGGCA